>NW_020950792.1:928054-967335 GCF_900497805.2 Vombatus ursinus | reverse complement strand
ATCTATCTATCTATCTATCTATCTATCTATCTATCTATCTATCTATCATCTATCTATATATACATACATATAATTTTTCCCTCCCACTACCCCAATACTGACAAAGGACTCATGAGTTAAAAATATCATCTTTCCATGCAGGAATGTAAACAGTTCAATCATAATAAGTCTCTTATGATTTCTCTTTCCTGTTTACCTCTTCATGTTCTACTTGACTCTTGTATTTGAAAGTCAAATTTTCTATTCAGCTCTGGTCTTTTCATCAAGGATGCTTGAAGGGGTTGGAGCCAAGATGGCGGAGGGAAAGCAGTGACTGTCTTGAGTTCTCTCCCAAAGCCCTCCGAATACCTAAAAAAATGGCTCTAAACAAATTCTAAAGCAGCAGAACCCACAAAAAGATAGAGTGAAACAAATTTCCAGCCAAAGACAGCCTGGATGGTTGATCAGAAAGGTATATCGCGCTGGGCTGGGAGAGGAGCGCAGTTCGGCGTGGGCGCACAGGCTGCAGCGACCCTGGAGCAGGCCTCAGAGGACTGAATCGCGCGTAGCTGTGGCGGTTTCCAGACTTCTCAACCCACCAATGCCAAAGGCAACTTAGAAGGTCAGTGGGAAAAGTCTGTGATTGCAGTGAGACAGGAGCTAGGTCTCAGCCACCAGTCCTGAGCGTACCCTTGGGGCAGCAACTGTTTCCTGAGCTTCTGGCCCACAGACTGAGGAGGAATAGAATGGCTGATCAGAAGGAGATTACAGGCATCTTTTTGCCAGTGCTGAGGCAGGAATCTCTTGCTTTACCAGTGCTTGGATCTGGGTCGCAGTTCTAAGGGGCGGTCATGGGGTGAGGTGGAGTGCTGGTGCAATGGAGCTTGTTGTGGCTGTGGAGAGGAAACACCTCACCCCTTATCATACCACCTTGGAAGAACTGAAAATTTACAGGTCCCTAGAAATACCTTGGAAAACAGCTGTACAAACCCCCGAAGCTTGGGACAGTACACTCTTCACATTGAAAGCAGACTTTTACCTTTACAAAGAGTTTAAAACTCAAGTAATTGGCTGGGATCATGAGCAAGCAGCGCAAAAACAGTCAGACTATATTATCTTACTTTGGTGACAAAGAAGATCAAAACATACAACCAGAAGAAGACAACAAAGCCAAAGCTCCTACATCCAAAGCCTCCAAGAAAAATATGAATCAGTTCCAGGCCTTGGAAGAGCTCAAAAGGGATTTTGAGAAGCAAGTAAGAAAAGTAGGGGAAAAACTGAGAGTGATGCAAGAAAATCATGAAAAACAAGTCAACAGCTTGCTAAAGGAGACCCAAAAAAATACTGAAGAAAATAACACCTTAAAAAATAACCTAAGCCAAATGGCAAAAGAGTTCCAAAAAGCCAATGAGGAGAAGAATGCCCTAAAAAGCAAAATTGGCCAACTGGAAAAGGAAGTCCAAAAGATTACTGAAGAAAATACTTCCTGAAAAATTAGAATACAGCAATTGGAAGCTAGTGACTTTATGAGAAATCAAGACACTGTAAAACAAATCCAAAAGAATGAAAAATTAGAAAACAATGTGAAATATCTCATTGGAAAAAACAACTGACCTGGAAAATAGATCCAGGAGAGAGAATTTTAAAATTATTGGACTATCTGCAAGCCATGATTAAAACAAAAGCCTAGACATCATCTTTCAAGAAATTATCCAGGAAAATTGTCCTGATATTTTAGAACCAGAGGACAAAATAGAAATTGAAAGAATCCACCAATCTCCTCCTGAAAGAGATCCGCAAAGGAAACCTCCTAGGAATATTGTAGCCAAATTCCAGAGTTCCCAGGTGAAGGAGAAAATATTGCAAGCAGCCAGAAAGAAATAATTCAAGTATTGTGGAAACACGATAATGATAACACAAGATTTAGCAACTTCTACATTAAGGGACCGCAGGGCATGGAATATAATATTCCGGAGAGCAAAGGAGATAGGATTACAACCAAGAATCACCTACCCAGCAAAACTGAGCATAATCCTTCAGGGGGAAAAATGGTCATTCAGTGAAATAGAGGACTTTTAAGCATTCTTGATGAAAAGACCAGAGTTGAATAGAAAATTTGATTTTCAAATAAAAGACTCTAGTGGAACATGAAGAGGTAAACAGGAAGGGGAAAATCATAAGAGACTTATTAAGGTTGAACTGTTTACATTCCTGCATGGAAAGATGATATTTGTAACTCATGAGACCTTTGTCAGTATTAGGGTAGTTGGAGGGGAAAAAATTATATGTACATATATATAAATATAGATGGATAGAGGGCACAGGGTGAGTTGAAAATGAAGGGATCATATCTGGAGAATAAAATTAAGGGGTGAGAGAGGAATATACTAGGAGAAGGAGAGGTAGAATGGGGTAAATTATCCTACAAAAAAAAACAGAAAAGAAAAGGCTCTTACAATGGAGGGGAAAAGGGTGAAGGTGAGAGAGGAAATAAGTGAATCTTATTCTCATAGGATTTGACTTAAGGAGGGAATAACATACACACTCAATTGGGTGTGGAAATCTATCTTACCCTACAGGAAAATGGGGGGGTAGGGGAATGATAGAGAGGAGGGCAGATTGGGAAAGGGAGTAATCAGAAGCAAATACTTCTGAGGAGGAACAGGGTCAAAAGAAAGAATAGAATAAATGGGTGGGCAGGATAGGATTAAGGGAAATAGAGTTAGTTTTACACAGCATGTCTACTATGGAAGTGTTTTGCATAACTGCACATATATAACCTATATTTAGTTGCTTGCTTATCAATGAAGTTGGGTGGGGAGGGAGGAGGGGAGAAAATTTGGAACCCAAAGTTTTAAAAACACATGTTTAAAAAAAATCTTTTCACATGCAACTGGGAAATAAATACAGGAAATGGGATACAGAAATCCATCCTGCCCTACAGGAAAATTGAAGGGGAAGGGGATAAGAGAAGGGGGGGAGATAGAAGAGAAAGCAGACCAGGGGAAGGGGTATTTAGAATGCATGCCATCTTGGGGTGGGGGGGTGAGATGGGGTGAAAATTTGGAACTCAAAATCTTGTGGAAATAAATGTTGAAAACAAAAAATAAATAAATAATTACCATAAAAAAAAAAGCATGCTTGAAAGTCCCCTATTTCACTGAATGACCATTTTTCCCCCTGAAGGATTATACTCAGTTTTGCTGGGTAGGTGATTCTTGGTTGTAATCCTATCTCCTTTGCCCTCCGGAATATTATATTCCATGCCCTGCGCTCCCTTAATGTAGAAGCTGCTAAATCCTGTGCTATCCTGATTGAGTTTCCACAATACTTGAATTGTTTCTTTCTGGCTGCTTGCAATATTTTCTCCTTGGCCTGGGAATTCTGGTATTTGGCTATAATATTCCTAGAAGTTTTCCTTTGGGGATCTCTTTCAGGAGGTGATTGGTGGATTCTTTCAATTTCTATTTTGTCCTCTGGTTCTAAAATATCAGGGCAGTTTTCCTTGATAACTTCTTGAAAGATGATGTCTAGGCTTTTGTTTTAATCATGGCTTTCAGATAGTCCAATAATTTTTAATTCTCTCTCCTGGATTTATTTTCCAGGTCAGTTGTTTTTCCAATGTGATATTTCACATTCTCTTCTATTTTTTCATTCTTTTGGATTAGTTTTACAGTGCCTCTATTTCTCAAAAGGTCACTAGCTTGCAATTGTTCCATTCTAATTTTTAAGAAAGTATTTTTTTCAGTAATCTTTTGGACTTCCTTTTCCATTTGGCCAATTTTGCTTTTTAGGGCATTCTTCTCCTCATTGGCTTTTTGGACCTCTTTTGCCATTTGGGTTCAGCTGTTTTTTAAGGTGTTATTTTCTTCAGTATTTTTTTGGGTCTCCTTTAGCAAGCCGCTGACTTGTTTTTCATGATTTTCTTGCATCACTCTCAGTTTTTCCTCTTACTTGCTTCTCAAAATCCTTTTTGAGCTCTTCCATGGCCTGGGACCAATTCTAATTTTTCTTAGGGGCTTTGGATGTAAGAGCTTTGGCTTTGTTGTCTTCTTCTGGTTGTATGTTTTGATCTTCTTTGTCACCAAAGTAAGATAATATGGTCTGACTCTTTTTGCGCTATTTGTTCATAATCCCAGCCAATTACTTGAGTTATAAACTCTTTGTTAAGGTAGGGGTCTGTTTCCAGTGTGGAGAATGTACTGTCCCAAGCTTCAGGGGTTTTGTGTAGCTGTTTTCAGAGATACTTCTAGGGACCTGTAAATTTTCAGTTCTTCCAAGGTGCTATGATCAAGGGTGAGGTGTTTACTCCTTTCCTGGCCTCTGCTGTGGTCTATGAGTGACCACAAGCACTCTTTTCTGTCTTGTAACTGTGAGGAGGATTTCCTCTCCACCATTCCAACTTCCTACAAGCTCCACCACACCAGTGATCTTCCTTGCCCCAGGACCGCCACCCAGAACTGTCACCCAGATCCAAGACAGGCAAAGCAAGAGATTGCTGCACCAGCAGAGAGATCCCTGCAATCCCCCTCTGATCAGTCACTGGATTTCCCCTCAGTCTGTAGGCCAGAAGCTCTGGAGGTAGCTGCTGCCCTGGGGTCAAGCTTGGGGAATGGGGCTGGGACCCTGCGCTTCTCTCTCACCCCCACAGAAACAGACTTTTCCCACTGACCTTCTAAGTTGTCTTTGGTGTTCATGGGTTGAGAAGTCTGGAAACTGCCACAGCTGCCTGTGATTCAGTCTTCTGAGGCCTGCTCCAGGTTCTCTGAGGCCTGCACGCCCACACTGATCTGTGTTCCTCTCCCAGCCCGGCGCGATATACTTTTCTGATCAACCATCCAGGTTGTCTTGGGCTGGAAATTTGTTTCACTTTGTCTTTTTGTGGGTTCTGCTGCTTTAGAATTTGTTCAGGGTCATTTTTTATAGGTATTTGGAGGGGTTTCTGGGAGAACTCAAGCAAGTCACTGCTTTTATTCCACCTTCTTGGCTCTGCCCCTTTCTTTTTCTTAAGGATAGCTTTTCTTTATCTCCAATAACCTACAAAATGACCTTCCATTTTAGATTGAAAATGCTGCAGATTTTTAATTACACATTTTATGCTTTCCACCAGAGTAAAGGCCAAAGGAATAAAGGCTTCTAGTAAATAAATATCCCAGATAATGGAGATTTAATCTTTTACATATAAGTAGTTTTATTTTAACTTTTTGATGAGAATCTTTCTAAAATATACTATTTCCCTTCCTGCTGTCTTAAAGAAATACTACTTCAACAATTCAAAGAACTCTAATTTTATCATTATAGATATTACTTCTACCAGAAGAGAGATCCCTTTAGTTTATAGTACTCATTAGTTGCTGTAGCCAAAAATAAATTAATCAAGATCTTGCAGAAGTTATTATCCTTTTGTGTGGTCTTTGAGAATCCAGATTTAAGTCCATGCCATCATTTGGCATTGAAATAGAGCTTGTTTTAGTTTATCTGGATCATTCTTCAAAGTAGAGGTGTCAAGCATGTGACCTATGGTAGCATGTGGCCTGAAACACTCCTGAGTGCTGCTGAATCAAATTAAGATGTAATTGGGAAATATTTAACAGAATAAATAAAAATCCAATAAAACATGATAATATTACATTTCAAAACTAAGTCAATATATGGCCCACAGGGATTCTTATTATAGATTATTGGCCCCCATTTCTGTTTGAATTTAACATTGCTGCTTAAGAGCCATCAGTGTATTGTCTAGCTGTAACTGTCAATATGGGTACAGATTTAGACAGTGTGGAAAAAAGCATTGAATGGGCACTGATCCCTGTGGTAGTTCTGGAGATTTTTTGTTCCTTCTTATAAGGGTAATATAAGGTATGACCTTCTGGTCAGGTTAAAACAGCTGTATTTCTACAAAATGATTTCATGAATCAAAGGCAGAATCAAACATTATTCAAAGTGATTTTTGTTTCTTGTTCTGGAAATCTTTTCCATAACTGCTTTTGTTGTGCTTTGGCTTGTCAGCATCATTCAAAACGTGATCTATGACTTCTGAAAGAGTAAGACAGTGGACCACAGGCTGGTACTTGTCAGCCTGAACCTGATCTATCTTACTTGCACTGTTTGTTCATAAGGTGTGAAGGAGGAATATCCCTCACCATTTCAATAATTTTTGCTAGAGGGTCTGAGGGAGGGCTTACTTCAAAGTATACATATTCTTTATTAGAAGATCAAGGGGGTGACACTTTTACTGACATGACAACAGCCACAGTTTTCTCAAACATCTCCATCATGCTTGAATTTTTTAAACAGAACTCTAGGCACAAGCAAAATTAACAATTTTATCTTTAATAGCATGATGAGACTGAAAGTACTGTAATTGTGCCTGAGTGATGGATCAACTTTCTCATGGTTATCTTTTCTGGGAAAAATAATTTACATTCTGAATAACACTATATTAACCTAAAATATAAGAGGTAACATTGCAAAGTTGGAAAACAGGGAAAAAAGACTTCTGGGCAAGCTAGACAGTTGTCTAGCAACTAAACAGTGTTACTATCTTTCAGCGAAGGTAAAAAAGATGATAGAACAAATCAGGAAAAAACATTTTTTCCATGCATTAGCTTGTGTTTTGGAAGCAAAAGATAAATGTGTGATATCTCTGGATGCTGTGGGATGATGAAATTCTCCAATCTCCAAAGACTTTATTTAATTAAATCTTGTACCATTAGCACATACAAGAACAGGCAACTTGTCTTTCTGATGTTTATTCCTGGGGGGAGCTTGACTCACTGGTAAGTTTCTCCAAACTAAACCAGTAGATTGTGCTCAGAAGTGAGTTCACTGAAAAAAACCACACACAATTCTAATGCAGATGAAATTTAACTGTTTTTAGAAGCTTTATCTAGTATTTTAATGTTGTGATAGAAATTTTCCAAGGCTTTGTTGATAGGTACTATTGCCAATCACAACCACCAATGATTCAGATATATGATAAAAACTGGTTTGTTATGCCCAGAGCATAGACTCATTGTAACCAAAAATCAATGAACCCTAAGCAACAGTTTCAGCAACTTTATGTAGGTTTTAGTTATATAGGCAGGATGGGCATAAGAAAATTTTACAGAAAGTAGAAGGTAAGTAATGATTTAAATATCAAAGAACATGGTAGAAGGGGGAAAATCTGTATCAGGTAAAACAGGATACTAGTCAGTAAACATAGGGATATAGTTGGAATTTGCAAACTAACCATTTAACACAGAAGCTACAGTTGATGTCTCATCTTGATTTTGCAGGCTCTGGCTAGTTAGATGATCTGCTCATCTAAAGTAAATAGTGGTAAGAAAGATAAGCCAGAAGTTCCCTTATCGCAATGTCATGTTTCTCAAACTGAATGTCACTTTTTTTTTCTCCAAACCATCAAAATAATTCCCTTGCATGTACCACTGACATTTAGCAAAAGTTGAATTGTTTATTGTTTGCAGAACATTGTGCTGTGCTGTGCTGTGCTGTGTGTGTGTGTGTGTGTGTGTGTGTGTGTATGTTTGGGTGAGGGGTGGAGGGAGGGAGGTGACAAAATTTAGATTACACAGCCTGCTCTTATTGACTGTATTGTCTATCTGACAATATCCCTTAAAATATTTTATATTTTATTTATCTGAGAACATATTATCTTCTATAATAGATTGTAAGGTCCTTAAAGGAACCCAAGCATGGTGCTTTGCATATATATAAATATGGGAAGCATATGTTTCTTCCTAGAATAGGGAATAGCTTCCATTACTGTAGACCTCAACCTATGAATATGCATTAGTAGGTGAGTCTTTGGTAGTTGTTTGAGGCTAGTAACTTTCAGAGCCAGGATTTGAATGCATATCTTTCTTTCTCTAAGCCCAGTATTCTATCTACTATGCCCTGCTGCTGTATGATACTCAGTAGGTAGTAGGCAGTCAATTGATATTTCAATGGATACTTGAATAATAGTGATTTACAGTTACAAAATATTTCCTTTATAAGTGAGTTAGTGACAGGTGGAATTGTGAAATGATCCAACCATTTTGGAAAGCAATCTGGAATTATACCCAAAGAGTTATCAAACTGCCTATACCCTTGACCCAGCAATACTACTACTAGGTCTATTTCCAAAGATGATTAGGGAAAAAGGAAAAAAAAAAACCTGTATGTTTTAAAATATTTTTAGCAGCTTTCTTTCTGGTGGCAAAGAACTGAAAATTGCAGGAATGCCCATCAATTGGGAATGACTGAACAAGTTTTGGTATATTATTGTGATGGAATATTACTGTGCTTTAAGACATGATGAGCTCAATGATCTTAGAAAAACATGGATAGACTTGCATGAAATAGTGAAGAGCAAAATGAATAGAACCAAGAGAATGTAGTATGCAATAACAGCAATATTATTTTAAGAACAACTTTGAGTGATTAAGTCATTTTAACTATTATAAGTACCCAAATTAACTACAAAGAATGCATGAAGGAAGATGCTATCTGCATCCAGAGAAAGAACTGATAAATAGAAGTATGTATAGAATGATTTTATATACAAAATATATACATATACATATATATACATACATAAAATATATACATACATATTTGTATCTAATAATAGCCATCTCTAGGGGAGAGAAGAAAAAAGGAAATTTACATGAGAACTTTATTATATATTTAAAAAGAATAGCAAATTACATAAATAGATTTATAGTTTCATGTATAATTTTTTATTATACTGTGTTATAAAAATGCTTGTTTTATTCCATAAATTAAAAATAAAATAAATGAAAGTAAAAAAAAAAACAAAACTGAGTTAGTTATGAGTTGTGACTTAGATTGTTCAAATATTAATTTCACTATTTTGGGGGGTGAAGAAACTAAGCTTCAGAGAAGTTGTCTAAAGTTGTATGGCTGCCGTTGGGTATGAGACTTGAACCTAGATTTTGTGTGTAGTAAATTTTTGTTGTTTTTAACTGCACCATAATGCCTTTTGACATGAATAAATATGCCAGAGTGAAGCACTAACACTGACCCCTTGGGAGAGTCTGCAGAAGATTTGAGCAGAGGAAGTGACCACATTGATGAGATTGTAGATCCATTGAAATATTTAAACATGTTTTCCATAACGCAAAATGTATCATTAAGCAAAACATCTGATAAAATTAAATAAAATTTACATTTTATAACAGGTTACCACAAAATGAAATATAAATGCATTATAAAATTTTATAAAAATACATGCATTTAAAATAGATATGTAAATGGATGTCTTGTAAATAAATAATGATAAGGTATAGGTTGGGAATGACTGCTCTTATGAGCAACATTGCAACTTTTCCACCTCTCTGCCTTTACCCCTCCCCCCTTTCAAATGAAAGCATGCAGGTTGACAGCTCTACCCATTCATTAGCCAACATCATACTCTGACAGCATCACAGGGTCTGCTAGCCCAAGTTTATCTTTAACTCAAGGATGGTTCTGCAAGGGTGATATGTCACTATCATTTGTTGTGGGGAAGATAATTTCTCCCACCTGACTGTGTAATGATTTTTTCCTATGAAACAGATGATAATTAATCAACCATGTCTTAGTCTTTGATATTTGCATTTAAAATGCATGTTTTGCAGAGCTTTCTCATCCCATGTGGTCTTAGTTTCTATCTACCTTTTCTTCATTCCAGGTGTACTACTCCTAACAAGTGTAAGCTCAATGCAACTATCAGGCACTACAATGTAGATTGATTTATTACTTCAACACAAATAATTACAAGCAGAGAAAGGAAAGATACGAAATCTAGGATGTGCCCTGTGTGGCATGTAAACTTGAGAGGTACATTTCTTATTTAGATTGCTTTAAAAACCAGAGGATGTGTATGTATAAGTGATCACAAAAGATCACCTAATGACAATAAAATTGAGTCTATCCTTAGCAAAGGCTAAGGAAACTTTCTATTGTCTACTATGCAAGGAAAAAAATCAGTTAAGTTCATCAGTCAATAGTCAACAAGCATTTGCTAAATATATGCTGTGAACTATCATTTTATACCTACCAGATTGGCTAAAATGATTGAAGGGGAAAAAGACAAATGTGGGAAGGGATATGGACAAATTGGGACACTAATTTACTGTTGGTGGAACTGTGAACTGATCCAACCATTTTGGAGAGCAATCTGGAATTATGCACAAAGAGTTTGTTAAACTGTATATACTCGGACCTAGCAATACCACTACTAGGTCTACTTCTAAAGATGATTAGGGAAAAAGGAATAGAATCTATATGTTCTAAAATATTTATAGCAGCTCTCTAGATGGTGGCAAAGAACCAGAAATTACAGGTATGCCCATCAATTGCAAATGGCTGAACAATTTTTGGTATATGATTGTGATGGAATACTACTATGCTTTAAGAAATGATGAGATTGGCTCAGATTCTTGTAATATAGCCACAGCTCAGATTCTTATAATCCAGCCACTGCTCAGATTCTTATAATCTAGTCAATAGCTTATTAATGTTCAGACTCCTTAAGAGTCTGCCCAATATGACCGATGTTCTAATAAACCTTGTCTTTGGCTGAAAGAAGGCTTGGGTCAAATTCTTTCAGGCAGGACCTGCGTGTTATGATTTTGGGGTCCCAGGACCCCTGAGCCCCTAAACTGCATCATTTTGGTGACCCGTATGGGGAAACTGCCTACCCCCAAGTTCTTCTCCAGCCAAGATGGGAAGGTATATAAGACTCCCCACCTCCTTTCTTGCTCTGCAGTTAGGGTTGCTCTCCAAGCACCAAGGCTTGGAGATACTTTTCAGGCAGACAGTTACGAGGCTGTCTCTCACTTGGCCTGACGCTCTCGGGCTCTCAGTCCACTGGGTCTCTTCAAGGCCAGGGACCGGGTACACCTTCCATAGCATAGAGGACAAGGATGGACACTATCCAGAAGTATTTTATTAATTCTTTCAATTCCCTCGGCGTTAGGGAATTGGGGAAAACTGCAGTTGCTTTTTGGTTCCCTGAGACTTACTTACTCCCTTCCCTCTGCACCTCTGAATCCTCCTTCATGGAGGTTACAGGGAAAGTTAGAACATATTGGCATATTCTGGAGGCTTTGTGGCTGATCATTAGGGAGTTTTGAAACACCTTTGATTTTACCCTCCCCCACCTGGGAAAGGAAGGAGAGGAGAGGGGCAGCCACTACAGTGTGGGCCCCGCAGGCAATGGCCTTGGAACCTAGGGCAACCTTTGCCTGGAAGCATCACCCAGGTTCAGCACATCCTGCTCAAGGTAATGAAGCTGGCCTCAGAACTAGGGTAAGCATGCTCTTTTAATTTTGTAGTTTTAACTGTTAATGATGAGATGTTGATTCTCTCTGTAAAGTAATTTGGAAGTGCATTTAACAAAACTGAAGTCACTTGATTGGTAACCGGTTAGTTTCAAGTTTCAAATTGGCGAACTTTCTGTATCAGTTATGTCAAGCAGCTTTCCATAATTTGGTTACCACTAAAATAATTTAGCTATTGTTGGTTATTGTTTTAATGTGTAAACTAGCTAAAAAGTTTATTTGGGTTATCTATGGCTTGCTGAGAATTTGCAAGTGTATAGAAATCTCTAATGATTGGCTTTTTACACCAGGACAAATTTAAGTTTGAGATGTAAATCCCGGAAAAGTTTTTCCTAAGCTGTGATTAGTAAAACTTGGTGTTTGAGGTAAAAGCTCATAGGATTTTATTTTGAGTTATCTGATGGGTCATAATCCATTGATAATCAATAATCTACCATCTGAGAGAAATGCCACAAGCTACTCAGAGAAGGTGATACTGGTGGGAAGTCAGCACTGGGAAAAGCTGAGAGGACAATTTTAGCCTCAGTCTAAGATGGGATCCTCCTGGCTCAGTTTCCCCATTATGTTCCTTTGAAAGGAAATGTTACCCAATCATGAGTCTGGTTATGAGGTGGATTTGATACTGCATGGTTGGAAAACTGAATTATCTGAATCCAAATAGAGCTAAGGATGTTTTATCCTCAAAGTTGGCCCCTAAATCTAGTCCCTGCTTTATATCTTGGCCCTGCAGTATTTTCTGTCAGATTTTTATCTTCCAGACTGTGGGCCATTCACCTATAGTTAGTAGCAAACAGTGAGTACCCATCCCCACATTATTCCCTGGATGTAGCCTGTGCTAGGTTCCAGTCAACCTCCTCTTTGGGACTCCCTCAGGGCAGGGACAGCTCTATGCCCCTTGCCAGCAGGAAGCAGTTTCAGGAGACCTTTGTCCCTTACTCCAAAAGAATTTGGGTCCCATTTGTTTGAGGGGGGAATGATGGGGTCGGGATCTGACCCCAGAAAGGAAAAACCACATGGCCAAATCTCTGACATTAGCCTGAGGCTATAATCCCATCAACTGGCCTTCCATTGTGGCTACACCCAATCTCCTCTCCATTGTCTTACCTCCCCATGTATGGCCCCTAGCCATTTCCTACCCTTAATCCTAGCTAGGCTGCATTCTCTCTTGGCCTTGTGGTCCAGGTCCCTGGAATTCTATTACCTCATAGACTACTTGGCCACTCCTAGATCCCTCCCACAGGCTTTCTGTATATAAGGTCCACTTTGTCTCCATTAAGATGTTCAAATTCTTGTAATCTAGCCGCTGCTGGGATTCTTATAATCCAGCCACTGCTCAGATTCTTATAATCTAGCCAATAGCTTACTAATGTTCAGACTCCTTAAGAGTCTGCCCAATATGACCAATGTTCTAATAAACCTTGTCTTTGGCTGAAAAAAAAAAGCAATGATGAGATTGATGATCTTAGAAAAACATGGAGAGACTTACACAAAATAATGAAGTGCAAAATGAACAGAATCAAGAGAATGTTGTAGATAGTTACTGCAATATTATTTTAAGAACAACTTTGAGTGACTAAGTCATTTTGACTACTATAAATACCTAAATTAACTACAAAGGACCTATGAAGGAAGATGCTATCTACATCTAGGAAGAGAACTGATAAATAGAAGTATGTTTAGAATGATTTTACATATATGTATATATGTATGTATATGTATATGTATGTATATGTGTGTGTGTATATATATGTATGTATGTGTGTATATATATGTATATATATAGTAGCCATCTCTAGAGTGGGGGGAAGGGAAGAAAAAAGTTACACAATAACTTTATTATATATTTAAAAGGAATAGCAAGTTGTCCATAATAGAATTATATTTTCATGTGCAATCATCTTTTTTTCCCTATCCTATTATGTTATGGAAATGTTTATTTTATTTCTTAAGTTCAGAATAAAATAAGTAAAAAATTTTTAAAGTATATGCTATGTGCCAGGCATGGTGCTAAGTGCTAGAGATTTGAAGAAAAAAAAGTCTCTGATCTTGAACTCACAGTCCAGTAAGGGACAGAACATGACGATCATGATAACAACTAATATTTATATAGTGCTTTAAGGTTTGCAAAGTTTTTTTTTTAATGAGTGTTTATTGATGCTTTTTTTTTACATCATCATAGCTTACCATGGTATTTCTCCCCTTTCCCATCCTAGAGAACCATTCCATGTTAAAAATAGTAAAGAAATAGTAATAACAGTAAATAGTAAATAGAAATAGTAAAAAAAAAAAAGTAAAGAAACTAAAAACAAAGAGGAAACAAATCAGAATAACTGTTCACTGTAGTGAAAAAGTCTGAAAATGTGTAATTTACAATACTCATGCATCTCTCACCACAGCAAAGATGGGGTAGGAGTGTCTTCTATCTCTGCTGTTGATCCATGCTTCTTCTTTACAATTTTGTAACATCCATTAAAATTTTTTTGGTGGTTCTTTCTGTTTACATCATTGTAGTTTCTGTGTATCTTGTTTTCTTGGCTCTGCTTACTTAACTCTACATCATTTCAGATAGATCTTTCTTTGTTTCTCTGTATTACAGTGCTATGATGCTATGATAATGATGAATACAGTGATGAATGCAAAAGCCTCTTCATGTTATCTTATTTGAGATTATATATCTATATCTATGTATTTGTAGACAGATATATATATGTGTGTGTGTGTGTGTGTATGTACACACATATATAAATCCAAACAACTATGTTCAAACAAGATATATAAAAGTTAAATCAGAGGTTTTCAACAGAAGGAAAGGACTAACATTAAGGGGTAATTGGGAAGGCTCCTTGCAGAAGGTGGGATTTGAACTGAATATAAAAGAAGCCAGAGAGATCAGGAGATAGAGATGAGAGGGGAGAGAAATTCAGACATGGAGGACGGCTTGAGAAAATGCACAGATTTGGGAGATGGCTTGTCCTGTGTGAAGAATAGTAAGGAGATCAGTGTTACTGGATTACAGAGCCATTTTGCTGGTGGGATGGAGTAAGAGATAAGAAGACTGGAAAGGAGGAACAGGTTATGTAGAGCCTTTGAATGCCAAACTTAGGTTTTATATTTGATCCTAGAGGTGATGGAGATCTGCTAGAGTTAATTGAATGAGGGCATTTAAGGAAGATCAATTTGAAGGATTAGTGGAGGAATGGATTGGATGAGGATGTGTTGAGAGAATGAGGAAATAGGTTTAAATTTTGAAGAGAAAAGAAAGGTGAATTTTGTATCTATTTTGGAAACAAGAGCAAACATGTCAACTTTCTGTTGCAGAAATTACAAATAATACCTATAAAGAATGAATGAAAAAATTATTAAGCACTTACTATGTGCCAAGAAAGTGACTAAGTACTGGAGATGCAAATATAAAAGGAAAGACGATCTCTGCCATCAAGAAGGTTACATTCCAGTGTGGAAAACAACACACATATGAGAGTGTGTAGCCAGGGCAGAGCACTTTAATCTAAAAAATTACATGAGCAGGGGGGCAGGGAACTAGGTTCAATTCAATAAACATTTATTAAGCACCTGCTATGTGTCAGGCACTGTGCTAAATGCTGAGAATACAAATAAGAAAAGAAAGATAATCCTTGCCCTTGAGAAGTTTATAATCTAATGGAGGAAGACAACATACAAAAGGAAGTTGGAAAACAAGGGGAGGGAGAATACCAGTAGGTACTCAGAATGGGGATATCTTGTTCCATTGAGCTGAGCTCAAGCAGAGCTGTAGATGGAAAGTGGGGTGAGTGGGAAGTCCAATTCCTGTCTTTTATAAAGGAAAGCATTGGGAGGAGTTAAATGCTCAACCCTTCATCCCTCCAATCAGAGAGAAGACTAGGCTGAGGAAAGTGGGAAGCCATAGGAGTATATAGTAGGATGGTGATGAGATTAGAAGTCATCAGCTTGGTCCTGGGAGGGACATCGTCCAGGCAGTTGAAACCAAGCAGAGCTGCAGATGGAAAGTGAACAATTGCAGGGTTGATTTGATTATGTTTGATGACTCCAGAACTGGAGAGAAGAAAAGGCTACAGAATACTTGCAAGCTTATATGGGGCATTAGGCAGTTGTGGGGTGGCTGTGAAGGAGGTGGCTGGAAGAGAAGGTGATACCCAGGTATATGTGTAATAATGCATACATTATATTTAAATATATTTCAAGATCCAACCATTCTGGAGAACAATTTGAAACTATTCCCAAAGGTCTATAAAACTGTGCATACCCTTTGATCAAGCAATAACACTACTAGGCCTGTATTCCAAAGATATCATAAAAAAGGGAAAATGACCACATGTACAAAAAATATTTATAGCAGCTCTTTTTGTGGTGACAAAGACTTGGAAATTGAGGGTATGCCCATCAGTTGAGAAATGGCTGAACAAGTTGTGGTATATGAATGTAATGGAATATTATTGTTTCACAACAAATGGTGAGCAGGTGGCCTTCAGAAAAACCTGGAAATGAACTGATTTGCCGAGTGAAGTTGCATGAACTGATGCCGAGTGAAATGAGAAGAACCAGGAGAACATTGTACACAGTAACAGCCACGTTGTACAATGGCTAACGTTGATAGACTTAGCCCTTCTCAACAATGCAAGCATCTAAGACATCTCAAAAGGTCTCATTATGGAAAATGCTATCCACTTCCAAAAAAGAACTATGGAGTTTGAATGCAGATTGAAGCATACTATTTGCTATTTTTTTCTTCTGTTTTGTTTTCTGTTTTTTGTGTTTCCTCCTATTGGTTCTAATTCTTCCTTACAACATCACTAATGTGAAAATATGTTTAATAGGAATGTATATGTATAGCCTATATCAGATTGTGAGCCATCTTGGGAAGGGAGAGAAGGAGGAAGAGGGAGAAAAATTTGAAACTCAAAAGCTTATGGAAGTGATTGTTGATAAATAAAAATAAATTAATAAAAAGGGTAAAAGGAAAGGTTGTACTTTATGACTTCTAAAACAGGAATTCTTAACCTTTTTGTGGTCGTGGTCCATTTTGGCAGGCTGATGAAGCCCCTGAACCTGTTCTTAGTATCGGGTTTTCAAATGCAGAAAACAAAAAGCACAGGATTACAAGGAAAACAATTACAGTGAAATACAGTTATCAATTTTTTAATTTAACATTTTATTTTTCCCAATTACATGTAAAAAGAGTTTTTAACATTTTTAAAATTTGACTTCCAAATTCTCTCCCTCCCTCCCTTCCCTTCTGTCTCTCTGTGAAAGCAAGTAATTTGATGTAGGTTATACATGTGCAGTCATTTACAACATACTTCCATATTAGTCATGTTGTGAAAAAAAAAACCAAGACAAAAAAAAGAAAGAAAAATTAAGTTTAAAAAAACATAATTCAATCTGTATTCAGACTCCATCAATTCTTTCTCTAGGCATGGATAGCATTTTTCATTATAAGTTCTGTGGAATTGTCTTGAATCATTGTATTGCTGAGAATAGCTAAGTCACTCACAGTTGATCATCATGTAATATTGCTGTTACTATGTACACTGTTCTCCTGGTTCTGCTCATCTCGCTTTGCATCAGTCTATGTAAGTTTTTCCAGGTTTTTCTGAGAGTATACTGTTCATCATTTCTTGTAATATAATAGTATTCTATCATAATTATGAACCATAACTTGTTCTGCTATTTCCCAATTGATGGGCATCCCCTCAATTTCCAATTCCTTGCCACCAGAAAAGACACTGCTAGGTGGCATAGAGGATAGAGTATTGGACTCAGGAGTCAAGAAAACTTGAATTAGAAGCCTGTCTTCAGTTGTGTGGCCCTGGGCAAATCACTTAACCACTGCAAGGCTCAATTTCCTTATTTGTAAAATGGAGATAATAATAGAGCATACTTCACAGGGTTACTATGAGGATCAAATGAGATATGTATAGTGCTTTGCAAACCTTAAAGCATGTAAATGCTAGTTCTATAAACTAGCATTCTTAAGATTTAAAATAATACAAAAATTAAAAAGCAAAACAAAAATGAAAGTAATGCTGAGTAGGGGACTAAAGATCTTGGTTACAAAGACCTGGTTTTAAAATTCTAACTGATAGTAATTCATTGTTTGAACTACAGTAATTCACTTATTCTTTCTGCACTTACATTTCCTATATCTATAAAAATCAGGGGATGGTTTAGATCTTTAAGGCTACAATTTTTCTTCTAGATTTATGATTTTGTACTTACGGAATGCATTGACTTTTCAAATAATCACAGTCCTTTTGATAAACTTACTTTTCTAATCTATCCTAATCACTTTAAAGACCCCCACCCAAACATGGGAAATTTACTAGTTCTTCTCATTTGCAGTCTCACTGTGCCCAATACACATTGGAGAACTAAATGTTTCTTATTAGCCCTTTAGCAAGTCTGAGTTGTTATGTATGGGCAAAAAAAGAGACACAATTCAGAAAATAAGCTGTCACAGGCTTTCAACCACATATTTTTATGGGAGCATTATTTATGTCACATTTGCCAAACAACCTAGTCATTATACTTTTTAGGATAGATATCGTACAAATACAAGATACTATGTTTGCTGAAACACATTATTTTCTTTGGAACTAAAATAGTAGACTTTGGGTCTATTCATAAAGTTGCTTTGAGGATGGACTTTAGAGTGTGGAATAATATAATCTAAATTTATAAATAAAGAGCACATATGTATTTGGACTGTTAGAATGGGCTGTCTGAGGAGGTAATGAATTCCCCTTTCTTTGAGGTCCTTGAGCAAATACTAGATAACCACTTGCTAGTATGTTATAGATGGGTTTCTCAGTCAGATATAGGCTAGTCTAGATAGTTCCTTATGTCCCTTCCAAGTCTGACATTCTGTGAGTCTGTGTTAACTTGTTGTTGATTTTCAGTATTACCCAGGTGACATTGGCTTCAGATGTCCCTGCCATTGGGAATTAAGTCATAAAGTAAATTACTCTGCATTTCTTTGCATATCTCTTCCTTGATCTATTCAAGCACATACTGTTCTACATTTACCAGTTGGATGAGCACCAGAAGTTCTGGATACTCTGTCCTTATAGAGTAAAACAAAGAATATTCAACCAATTCAACCAATAAATTTATTAATTCATTTCCACCTCATTTCTCTCGGGTAGTAAAATATCCTTTATTACTCACCTTCTTCAAATGATTCTTCTGGCTCAGCAGATCTCTCAAAGGCAGCTATGTAAGTTTCAACTTTCTGTATATTTGTAATGTTGAGATGTATGTAATATTGTATATTTACTAGCCCTCCTAGTTTTCTTCCTAATTGAGATGGTTTGAGACTCTCCTCCCTCCTCCCATCACATTTTCATTGAAATATTTCAAAATTGTGATAGCAGTTTAAAATATTCAGGTCAACTTGTCTGTGTCTGGCTTCATAAGTGGCAGCTGCCACAGTGCCCAGAAGTATGATTGTTACCCTATTCAGATAGCTGCAAATAAGGGCCTGGAGCAAAGCTCGTTGAAGTTATTTTGAACTCCAGTGCTTGGGTCTTTATGACCATATTCTCTGATGTATGACAGCATGAGAAGGAGACATACTGTGTCAGGAGCATTTTAAAAATCCATTACCAAAATATGCTTTTATTCAACAAGGAGAGAAAATGCTCGTTTCTGGGAAGAGTCACAGTGGGTACTCTTTAATCCCTGGGCAGGTGGACACAAGGAAAACAATAGAAAATAATAGGAGGTTTTGTGATGAGAAAAAGTTCTCCACTTAACTGTTTCTAATTGAATTGTGGAGCTCCTTATCTTATGTCAGGGTATGGTAAGTGTTACTTTTTGTTTTCTGCTTTTTCTCTATCCTTATACCTTCAGCCTCGCTTCATTCTACTCTCAAATTATATGCTCTTTTCCTGTCCATGGGACTAGGTAATCTATAACATTTTGTGGAGTTGGCAAGGTTGAAAAGATAATGAAATTCAGGTTTTTCATATTTGCCTTCCTAGAAAGAATACAAATTGTTGCCAATTGATAGACAGCACATTGTGCTAATACAAATAGCTCGTTAATTGAGTTTAACCATAGTCCTCTACAAGTATGAATTGATATTAAAATCCTTTTAATTTAGGCTACTGTTTTTCAATATCAAGTTTATGAGAGAATTCCAGAGGAATGGTGGGAACTGGGCTCTTTTTTTTTTTAGGCAATTGGGGTTAAGTGACTTGCCCAGGGTCACACAGCTAGTAAGTGACAAGTGTTTGGTCTCAGGCTGGATTTGAACTCAGGTTCTCCTGACTTCAGGGCTAGTGCTCTATCCACTGTGACACCTAGCTGCCCCTGGGCTCCCTTTTAAGAGCAGCAATGAATGGTAGTTTCCCTCTTTAGAGAGAAAGCATGTTACAAAGGAATGAACCCTTGCCTGGGAGTTACGGGACCTAGGTTTAAAACCTGCCTCTGCCTCTTGCCACCTGTGTGACTCTTATCATCTACAAAATGAAGAAGTTGGAAAGACAGCCTCTGAAGGCCCTTCTCCCTCTAGATCTATGATTCTATAAATCATTTGGGCTGTATTCAACCTTGCTTCCTTGAAAACAGCGTATAGATCTGCCGATCTGGGTTCTTTCTTTGTTGCAGGGGTTATGGAAAAGCATACAGGGAGATGGGGGTGCAAAAAAGGAGGACTATTAAAAATAGGAAAAGGGAAAAATGGGTGCTTTTGTTACCAGACTCCTATAGAGAGAGCGTATCAGTCATTCTTCCCAGGAAAACTATGATTTTTAAGGGAACTCTAATGCCTCATTATCATTATTAGGTTTTGAAGGTAGATACTTTTTTTTAAGCTTCCAACTTCATGAAACATTGGTTCATGTATGATCCTGATAACACTGTACCAACATTGAAGGGAAAAAAAAAAGAAATGTGGGTAAAGGAAACCTTTGCACTTCTTCAGTGTGATGCATTCAACAGATCAACAACTCCAATATGTAGATGATTTATCCCTGTGCTTTGAAGCAAATAGATATGAAGGAGAAAGCTGACATCTCATCAAAAGCTTTTAAAGATACACTCTATAAGAATAATTGTGCTTCCATAGAGTCTAAAGGATACTTGTCAGTGCAATTTATTCTGCATCTAACCCTTTAAATGTGATATTAGATTCTCTTTGCAGTTTTTTAGCAGCTGGCATGTCCAACTTCTGAAGAAATGGAGTGTGGCAGTATATTAATGTGTTAAGCAATGTAATCATATAGTAAAGCATGGTCCATCTGGATGAGGAAATGAGATTAAATTGCTCTCCTCTCTTTTCTGGCTATGCTAGTTTTCAGGGAAAGAAATGGTGGAGCTTTTTGTGAGATTCCTTCTAGGCCAAAACTGCAACTAAGTCATTGTGGATGTTTTTGTACTCATCAAAATTTGTAACACTATGTGTAAAACACTTTTCAAACGTTAAAGCTCAAACTTACATATAACTTCAAGTTTATTATTAACTTATTAATATTGACTCTCTTAATAAATAATTCCAGATTTGTTTTATAATACTTGTAATATCAAAAATTCTAATGTTTAACAAAAATTCAACATAATATAACTTTATAGAACCCTGCCATTTATTGTCTTTCCATAACTCAGAAGATGAAATACCAATGAAAATTTTGCTCTAAGAATTACAAATTACAGCATTACAACTGCTAGATGAGAAGAACATATTCAGAATTAATAGGAATAGTAAAAAGATCTTGGCAAAACAAAAACAAAACAACCACCACAGACATACCACTAACATGAGCAAAATACAGCTCACCAAAAAAAAACCAAAAACCAAACCTCCCTCCCATATTTACAGGTTTGGGGGGAGGGTAAAGAGGAGTGAGCCTAAGGATAATTCATTTTCCGAGTTCCCTGTGTGTTATATTAGTGTTTATTTAAGAAGAGTGGCCCATAATTAGGGACCTGAAAAATAACTTCATGAAAAGGGAGAGGGTGAGGATAGGTTGCCTTATAAGACCCTCAGGGTCACCCTGATGGATTGATGATTCATGACAGAAGAGTGGATTTTTAAAATTTTTACTTTTTAATAAACTGGTAGCTTTACAAGGTTCAGAAGTACTATTTAAAATACCAAAAGTCTCTTCTTGATTCTCTCTGGTTAAAATTTCCTGCTAGTCATCAGAACCACTCTCAAATCCCATCCCTTCAGTATTGCTGTCTCTTCCTGTACTGTTTAAACTCTCTCTTGAAGTTCCATAGGTCCTTAAAGAAAAAGCCCATTCATCTCCAAGCTAGAGGTCCACTGTTTTCTAATAAGAAAAACATCAAAAAGCATGAAGATAATAACTCACATTCATATGAGTAGCAGTTTTTAGCAGATAGAAAGCTGGCCTTGGAGCCAGGAAGACCTGGGTTCAAGTTTTCCTTCTGATACATGCTGTCCTTGGGACCCTGGGGAACTCTCTAAGATTTTAAGTTGTAGAGAAGATGCTTTGGTATAGAAAGTTTCCTCAATTGGACATTCCCTATCCCACTGAAATTACAGGTCTTGTGCCTATCTCCATTCTAACAACAATTACAACAATGATGGTGACAACAATGAGGACAGTGATGACAAGAATGCTAGCAATAATAGTAATACACTTATATAACTTTATGGTTTACAAAGTAAGTATATACATGATCAAATGTAGAAAAAACATTTTTTGAAAATTTTTACAAAACTTGAAGTATTATATGATTGTTAACTATAATATTTATTAATTATTTTAACTGATCCTCATAACACTTCTATGTATGAGGTATTATCCCTGTTTTACAGATAAGCAAATTGAGGCTCAGTCCATTAACCAATAAGTATTTATTAAGTACTTGCTATGTTTTGGACATTGTGCTAAGCACTAGGAATATAAAGAAAGGTAAAACAAACAAAAAACTTTGTACCTGCCCTGAAGGAGTTTACTGTCTATAAGGGGAGATAACCTGTTATAACTTTTTACACATAAAATACATATAGAGTTAATGGAAGGTAATTTCAGAGGGAAGTCATTAGTAGTGTATACAGTAGGGCAGGGAAAAGCCTTCTGCAGAAGGTAATATTTAAGCTGAGTCTTAAAGGAAGACAGGGAAACTCAGAGAGGGAGGTAAGAATGGAGAGTGTTTCAGGTGTGGGGGAGTAGGCAGTGAAAAGGCATAGGTCATTGCAACTGTATTGTGGATTATATGAAGGGGAGTAAATCATATTAAGACTGGAAAATTAGGAAAGGTCCAGATTTTGTGGCTCACTCATTCCCACAATTTGAAGCTTGAACCTTTGTTTCCTTAGTGAATTTCAGATTTCACCTGCCACAGCTTTAAATGCCAACGAGAGTATTTTATATTTGGTCCTGGAGGTAATAGGAGCCTCTGAAATTAATTGTGTAGGGGAGTAACATGGTTGGACCTAGGCTGTTGGAAAATCACTTCAGCACATGAATAAAAGATTGATTGGAGTGGGTCAAAATTTGAAGCAGGAGACCAACTAAGGAGGCTACTGCAATAGCCAAGGTATGACATGATTAGAGAAAGTATTAAGGTAGTGGTTATGTAATTGGGAAGAAGGGAGTATATATAGGAAATGATGTAAAGACAGAAATCATAAGACATGAAAATAGACTGGATGTGTAGGGTGAGTAGCAGTGAGAAGTTGAGAATGATGATGGTACCAAGGACAGTGAAGAAGAAAGAAGGATTTGGGAGGAAAGATGAGTTCTGTGATCCAGCCAAATTGGCCTTCTTTCCCTTATTTCCCCATGACACTTCAACACTTCTCTCTGTGTCTTTGCACTGGCCATCCTTCTTGCTTAGAATATACTCTCTCTTTACCTCCATCTCATAAACTCCCTGTCTTGTAACAGCTACAATCCAGTCAACAGTGACTATCAACTGTGAATAACTTAGCTCTTTTTAGCAATACTGCTATCCAAGACAATTACAAAGAACTCGTGTAGAAAATGCTATCCACATCCAGATAAAGAACTGATGGATTCTAAATTTAGATCAAAGCATACTATTTTCCCTTACTTTTTTTGGGTGGTTTTTCCTTTTATTCTGTTTCTTCTTTCACAATTGAGACTAATATGGAAATATGTTTTATATTATTGCATGTATATAATCTGTATCAAATTTCTTATCATTTTAGGAAGAGGGGAGGGGAGGGAGGGAGGGTGAAAAATTTGGAACTCAAAATCTTGTAAAAATGAATGCTAAAACTGTCTTTAAATATAATTAAAAATACTATTTTTAAAAAGTCACTCTTCTTTAAAGATATAGCTTGGACACCATCTTCTGTGTGAAGCTTTTCATGATCCCCCAATTGCTATTGCTGTCCCTCTCAAATTACCTTGTATTTCATTTCTTTGTGTATGTGTATATGCACACACACACATATAAACTTTGTATTTATGTTGTATATATTTTTATATGTGCTTGTCTTCCCCATTAGACGGTAAGCTCACTGTGAGTAGATTGTTTCATTCCTTGTAGCACCTTCCACAGTGCCAGGCACATAATAGGTCTTAATAAAGACTTGCTGATTGATTGATTCCACATTATTGTCTACCTCCCTGGCTCAAGCTTGGCTGCCAATTCCACAGAATCATAACAGTAACACTGGAAGGGTCCTCAGAGGCCATCTTGTCCAATTCCCTTATTTTATAGGTAAGGAAACTTAGCCCTAAAGAAGTTAGGTACCTCAAATCCCTATATTCATTATGCCTCCAAGAACCTTTTAAACCCATTTCCTTTGATAAAATGTCCGGGTCATAATGAAATGTTGAGTTTGGGATTTCCTTTGAAACAGAGCCTGAATTAGTACAGGACAAATGGGCCTTTGTTCCCTGACATTAAGAGGCACTTTCTTCCCAGGGTGCATGTATCTTCTCAAGCAACCTAAGCCACTATGTGGAATAATAACTTCCTAGTCTCTACCCCCCTCCATAATCCATAAGATCTCATTGTTTCCTGCCCCTCTTTGGAGCTTCTTTTCCCCATCATCAACCCCTACAGTGCCCCCTCTACTTCCCTGGCTACACCTGTACTTATAGTCAAATTGTCTTCTGTTGCTATCCTTCCCCAACCCCCCCCCCAAAAAAAATAGTAATTTGGGCTACTGCCCAATATTCAATTGTATTTGCCTTAAACACTATAATTATTTTATAGATTTTTCCTGAAATGTTAATAAAATCTTATTTCAGTTGTTTGTATAACTAAAGGTTCACCATAAGTCCTCCTGTTAAACCTTTGTCTTTCCTCCTGATCTAAGGTTTTAAAAAAAGAAGAGGTGTATATTGTAGGAAGGGAAATGAAGGATCTTTTTTTTTTTCAACCAAAGACAAGGTTTATTAGAACATCCATCATATTGGGCAGACTCTTAAGGAGTCTGAACATTAGTAAACTATTGGCTAGATTATAAGAATCTGACCAGTGGCTAGATTTTAAGAATCCCAGCATCTTAATGGAGACAAAATGGACCTTATATACAGAAAGCCTGTAGGAGGGATCTAGGAGTGGCCAAGTAGTTTGGGGTGATGTGAGGAGGGGCCTAAGGAGATCTGGATGGGAGTGGCCAGTAAGCTGGGGTGAACAGAACTCCTGGGACCTGGACAATGGAGCCTAGCTAGGATTAAGTGTGGGAAATGGCCAGGGGCCATAGGAAGGTAAGACAATGGAGGGGAGATTGGGTGTAGCCAGAATGAAAGGCCAGTTGATGGGATTATAGCCTCAGGTGAACTCCCGAGATTTGGCCATGTGTGAAAGTCCAGGGTTTTTCCTTTCTGGGGCCCAGATCTCAACCCCATCATTCCCCCCTCAAACAAATGAGGCCCAAATTCTTTTGGAGTAAGGGTCGAAGGTCTCAGCTTCTGAAACTTCTTCCTGCTGGCAAGGGGCTGGGCATAGAGTTATCCATGCCTTGAGGGGGTCCCAAAGAGGAGGTTGACTGGAACCTAGCATAGGCTGCATCCAGGGAACAATGTGGGGACATTGGCTAGTACTACTGTTTGCGACCAACTGTAGGTGAATGGCCCATAGTCTGGAAGACATAAATCTGACAGAAAAAACTGCAGGGCACAGATATAAAATAGGGACTAGATTTAGGGCCCAACTTTGAGAGGATAAAACATCCTTAACTCTGTTTGGATTCAGATAATTCAGTTTTCCAACCATGCAGTATCAAATTCACCTCATAGCCAGACTCAGGAATAGCCAGGTGGGTAACATTCCCTTTCAAAGGAACATAATGGGGAAACTGAGCCAGGAGGATCCCATCTTAGACTGAGGCTAAAATTGTCCTCTCAGCTTTTCCCAGTGCTGACTTCCCACCAGTACCACTTTCTCTGAGTAGCTTGTGGCATTTCTCTCAGATGGATGATTGATTATCGATGGATTATGACCCATCAGACAACTCAAAATAAAATCCTATGAGCTTTTACCTCAAACACCAAGTTTTACTAATCACAGCTTAGGAAAATCTTTTCCAGGATTTACATCTCAAACTTAAATTTGTCCTAGTGTAAAAAGCCAATCATTAGAGATTTCTATACACTTGCAAATTCTCAGCAAGTCATACATAACCAAACAAGCTTTTTGACTAGTTTACACATTAAAACAATAACCAACAATAGCTAAATTATTTTTGTGGTAACCAAATTATGAAAAGTTGCTTGACATAACTGATACAGAAAGTTCGCCAATTTGAAACTTGAAACTAACCAGTTACCAATCAAGTGACTTCACTTTTGTTAAATGCACTTCCAAATGACTTTACAGGGAGAATCAACATCTCATCATTAACAGTTAAAACTACAAATTTAAAAGAGTGTGCTTACCCAAGTTTGGAGGCCAGCTTCATTACCTTGAACAGGATGTGCTGAACCTGGGTGAGACTTCCAGGCAAAGGTTGCCCTAGGTTCCAAGGCCATTGCCTGTGGGGCCCACACTGTAGTAGCTGCCCCTCCCCTCTCCTTCCTTTCCCAGGTGGAGGAGGGTGAAATCAAAGGTGAGGGGTAAAGGGTAAAACTCTCTTCTCCTACAAGAGGGGTTAACAGATACTCTCTTGACTCAAGGGAAGGGAGTGACCAGGGTCGTAAGGAGGAGTTTCAAAACTCCTTAATGATCAATCACAAAACCTCCAAAATCTGCCAAGATATTTTTAGTTGTTCTAACTTTCCCCTGTAACCTCTATGAAGGAGGATTCAGTGGTGTAGAGGGAAGGGAGAAAGTAAGCCTCAGGGAACCAAAAAGCAACTGCAGTTTTCCCCAATTCCCTAGGGCTGAGGGAATTAACAGAATTGAGCACACACTTCCAGATAGGGCATCTGTCCTTGTCATCTCTGCTGCGGAAGGTGTACCCAGGTCCATGGCCTTGAACCAACCCAGTGGACCGAGAGCCTGAGAGTGTCAGGCCGAGTGAGAGACAGCTTCATAACTGTCTGCCTGAAAAGCATCTCCAAGCCTTGATGCTTGGAGACCGACCCTGACTGCATAGTAAGAAAGGAGGGAGGAGAGGCTTACATACCTTCTAGTCTCGGCTGGAGACGAACTTGGGGTTAGGCAGTTTCCCCATATGGGCCACCAAAATGATGCAGTTTAGAGGTTTGGTTCAATTTCAATTAGTTTTTTACTTGATTCTCCAGGATTCTCTAAGTATATCATCATATCATCTGCAAAGAGTGATAGCTTTGTTTCTTATTTGCCTATTCTAATACCTTCAATTTCTTTTTCTTCTCTTATTGCTAATGTTTCCAGTATGATATTAAACAACAGTAGTGATAATGGACTCCTTTTTTCACCCCTGATCTTATTGGGAATGCTTCTAGCTTGTACCCATTACATATGATGCTTGCTGAAGGTTTTAGGTAGATGCTATTTATCATTTTAAGGAAGACTCCATTTATTTCTATGCTCTCTTTTTTAATAGGAACATAGGTGTTGAATTTTGTCAAAAGTTTTTTTCTGCATCTATTGAGATGATCATGTGGTTTCTGTTAGTTTTGTTGTTGATATCATCAATTATGCTGATAGTTTTCCTAATATTGAACCAGTCCTGCATTCCTGGTATAAATCCTACCTGATCATAGTGTATTATTCTCATGATAAGTTGCTGTAATCAATTTGCTAGTATTTTATTCAAAATTTCTGCATCTATATTCATTAGGAAAATTGGTCTATAATTTTCTTTCTATTTTGACTCTTCCCAGTTTAGGTATCAGTACCATATTTGTACCACAAAAAGAATTTGGTAAGACTCCTTCTTCAGCTATTTCCCCAAATAGTCTATATAGTATTGGAATTAATTTTTCTTTAAATGTTTTATAGAATTAGCTTGTAAATCCATCTGGCCCTGGAGATTTTTTCCTAGGAAGTTCATCAGCTTGTTCAATTTATTTTTCTGAGATGGGGTTATTTAAGTATTTTACTTCCTCTTCTGTTAATCTGGGCAATTTACATTTTTTTGTAAATATTTATCCATTTCATATATCCATTTCCATTAATTAGAATAAATTCTTATTAATTTATCCCCCAGTATTTCAGAACTTCTAATTATCTACCTTGGTTGGGCCAAAGTCCAACTTTGTTCTGGTTGTTTATAAAGAAAGAGTCAGCTAGCTCAATTATAGCGTGTATAAAATTGTAGGGGACAGACTTTAACTATCTTAAAAGACCAAGCAGTTTGAAGTTGTAAAAACTTTATAATACCAATTAATAATTCACATAACAATGTCTCATCCTTTCCTTAAATCAGTAGAAAATCTATTTGGAAACATTTTGTGTAGGTGTTTCTCTCTATATATTTGAAAACCATATTTATTTTCAACTATATTATACTTCAAAATGACCTCTTTTTTTTGGAATTGATTAGATTTTGATAGATTAGGGAGCAAGGAAACTTAAACCTAAATTTAAGTATTTGGATTTTCTTACAATTAAAGTATTTGAATTTTCTTACAATTAAAAGTAAGTGGGGCAGTTAGGTGGCACCTCAAAACTATGTCATGTTACTCTCAAAAACACTTTAACTGAAGTGTACTCCCTGTAGTACCTTTCTGAAGGGCAAGAAAAGGTAACCTGAGCAGCAGTCCTAGAGAAACGTAAATGAAGGAACCAGAGCTTCTCATGCCTGATGGGAGATTTCCCTTTTATACTCTTGCTTGGTGTCCTAGCTGAAAGTTGGTATTAGCACTGTTCTCATCAAAGGAAGGATCACCAGGTTGTTGATCAGTGCTCTAATCCAAATAGCCCTCTTTCCCCAGACTCCCCTCTGAATTCCAGGTTCTTGTACTGAGGAGAAAAGCACAACTGAGTTTCTCTTTTCCAATCAGCAGTGAACTCATGGCTACTACTTTATGGTCTATGGGAAATGGCTGAACCAGGTAGACATGAAGTTGGCACCAAACAAAGGTGGATGGCTACCTCAAGGACTCATGCCAAATGGGAGATTAGGTTGGAGAGATAAACTGTTAATATCCGTAAATCCAAGGGCCTATTCTAGCTTCCAAGAATCAAATATTTCTGAATTAGTTGAATGCCAGTAAGGGCTCTAACAGGTAGAATAGAAGTCAGCTTCACTGATGGGGTGGGAGTGGGTATTAGTAGCCCTCCATGTTACTTCCAATACAGATCCAAACACCAGTTTCTTCCATTTCTTCACCTATGGGTCAAAACATATAATGGAACCACCAGAGCCCAGGAGTAGATGTCAAATTACCATAAAGGTATTCTTAAACTTGCTATAGCCTCAGTTTTATTCTTAAAATTTCACTGAAAGGTAAAGATTTCCATACATTTTTACAAGTAGACCCATTCTCTCACTGTGGATGACTACTGACAATGACTCTGTTTTGCAACAGAAGCTGGGGAATCTTTCATCTTCTTGGTCATGGTGAGGATGAAATGTGTTCATCAACCCAGGAGGTCCTGGAATTTCTCCAGTTCACTGGTCAGAAGGGCCTGTGCCTGGGCCAAAGGTACATGGTAGCACCCAATGCACTGATGAACCTCCTGCATGGTGGCCTGGGTATCCTCACAACATTATATTTCCTCCATTATAACCTATTGAAAATATGTGTTTGTTTGTTTTTTTATAGGTTTTAATCTTATTTAGGTTAACTTTGAAAAAAAATTCTTGAACAGTTTTTGCCTATTCAGTATAGCATATCATCAGTATAACAGCAATTGTATCTTATATGTGTTTCAATAAATACTAAGTTTGGTTGTTATATGCCATCAGTTTTTTGAGTGTGCTGGTAAGATGAGCTGATTTATTGTCTATTAGAGGTAAACCACAGTTTCTTGGTCTGTTTCCTAAAAACTTTTATTAACATTATCAATGTCTCTATATACTTTACTCTGAATTCAACCTGTATTCTAACAGAATCTTTGAGCAAAAACTTTTAAAACCAAAATGTAATTATTTCTGATGGCCAAATCCAGATGCAAACTATAAATATCCCCCAGACTCTTCATTTCCTCAAGTACAAAAGAATAATGATGATAATGATGATGACAATAAAATAATAGGTTCTTTAAGCCATAAGCTATCTATCTATATCTATCTATACATATACACACATATATATGTAATATTTCTTTAAAAATAAGTGCAGATGAGCAAAGTTGATTCCCAAGGTATAGCAGAGTTATGATTATTGATCCAAGGGCGAGGGACAAGGACAGAACCCCCTGGTTCTGGGTATGAGCAGAAAAGGAATGATAGATACTCTGAGAGTTAGAGGAAAAACTTGATCAAGACCTCTTAGCTGTTGTAGCTGTTAGTTGTGGCAAACAAACGAGGCTTTATTGTTAATTTGAGAAGTAATGTTGTCTATTTCCAGCACGGATTGGACTCTGGGGTAAATTTCTGTATAGGGAGAGATGAGGGAACATCCTTGCATAAAGAATATTTTTCTAAAGAGAAATGATTGATTTGGATTTATATTCATAATGATGTTTTTGATAAAAGCATTAATAAATCTGTCAGGTGAGTAAGATACATTTTATTCAAAATAAATTGCATTCCTTAAAAAAAACTTCTTGATGTAACAATGTGAAAAATAGCTGAAATGCTCCTTTCTTGATTAAACATTTTCTTAATAACTCAGAAATTGTTACTAGAAGAGCTACAGCGTGCATTTTAAAGCAATGATTTATTTTGATACTTTTATATATTAATTTTTCAGATACATCTGACAGCAATGATAATTTGTTTAATTACTATAGTTAATTGAAGCAAGTGACCTTCCTTTAATTCAAAAATTAACTGTAAATATTAGGTAATTTTTTTTTTTTGGCTATTGTAGTAGAAGAAAAATAGCTACTGAACAACAGACATTTAGGTTTCAACTATTTTCTTTAATTAAAACAAAAAACTCATCTTCTAGATATTTTTATTCTCTAACGATTTCATATAATTATTTTGAGACAAATACATCTTTTGAATTCTTAGCTATTTGAGTTAAAAATACGATATATTTTAATTTTTCATTTTTAAAATGTTATTTTTAGCTCTGAGTTCTCTCTCTCCCATCTTCATCCATTGAGAAGGCAAGAAAAACAAAACTTCTAACAAATATGTGTTGTCAAGTAAAATAAATTCCCTCATTAGCCATGTTATAATGTCTAATTTAAAAAAAAAGAAAATCAATTACTTCTTTCTTTTAGGTCAATATGAAAGATTCAAAACATTAGATTATGTAGGTAAAGACTATTGTCTGAAGCTTAAGACGTTGTCTTCTCTTCTTCCCTATATTCCTATAAAAGAAATGAGACATGTCATATAAATAATTATGAAAATGGAAATAGTATTTAATCATTTCCTATTTTCTTATATCTTGAAATCTCCTTGGTCTTTTTGCTAGATGTTCATTCATGTCATGTATACTGTGGTATACCCTGAGATTATCTCTTGGGCCCTTTTCTCTCTTCAATCTGTACCTTGTCACTTCCTGTCACTTGATGATCTCATCAATTTCCATGGGTTCAATTATCATGTCAATACAGGTGATTCCCATATTTACATATCTAGCCTTTAACTTAAAAAGGCCAAGGTCTCCCACTGTATCTGGGGTCATCTCCAGTCATTCTGACCTAAGTCTTGCCACTGGACTCAGATGATTTTGGAGGAGAGAGTGAAGTTGATGTTTTTGCACAGTGCTGCCTCACTTCAATTCAACTCACTTCCAAGTCAAGACATCACCCTTCTGATGTCATTGGTCCTCTTCAAGAATGAAGGTCAAACAACAGTCTGTGACTAGTGGTAGATGCCTGGGAACCCAAATGGCCAATCACAATTGGGCAATGTTGTTCCTTCCTTCTTACCTTCCTTCCTTTATACCTTTCTTTCTTTTTTCCTTTCTTTCTTTTTTCCTTCCTACCTTTCTTCTTTCCTTCCTTCCTTCTTTCCTTCCTTCCTTCCTTCCTTTCTTCCTTCCTTCCTTCCTTCCTTCCTTCCATCCACATGGAGAATCATACCCTTACATGTGGGTGCTCTGCCCAGGGGAATATAAATTCTGATCACTTAAACCTCTCAAGATATCTTGGGCTTTGGGGGGCTACACTTTTTTCTCTTCCCTACTTATTTACTCTATCATTTTTTAAGTGGGATAATTAACTTTTTTATTTTATTTTATGATTTCTTGAAATAGATCTCTGGAAAACTAGGCTTTGATAAAAACCCATTGGGATTCAAAAGGAGCTACCCGAATATGCTTTAAACCCAAATCACTCTGGTTGTCCTTGATTGGCCAATAATAGGTCCCAGCCCAAGCCTCACTTGGCCATTGTTTGGGTTTTGATGGTTCAGAGTGAGTATAAATAGCAATGGTTTCTGTTCTAGCCAGAAACCCTGAGGGTCTTCCCCTCCCAGATTGATTTTTTGTTTTGAGTAGGCAAACTAGGCCATCTTTTGCCTCATTTCTTACCTAGTCTTAAATCACAGAATGGGTGTTACCTCAGACAAACTGAGACCTGGAAAAGGCCTTAGCTTCCAAAGGCCAAGGTCTCCTATTGCATATGGGATAATTTCCAGTCCTTCTGACCTGAGTCTTGTCGCCTGACTCAGCTGACTCTGGAGGAGAGGGTGAGGCTAATGGTTTTGCAAAGTCCTGCCTCACTTATATCCAGTTCACTTGCAAATCAAGATATCACATCAGCAATAGCCACAACAAACAACAACAACAACAACAACAACAACATCCAGCCCTGGTCTCTAGAGGGGTGATAGGGGTCTTCAATTATCCAGGTATCTGTTGGAGTACTATTTCCGACAAAAGCAGAGCAAGTTATAAATTCTTCATTTGCCCTAATGATAATTTGGGAGAAGGGACAAGGGACATTCCTTTCTTGACCTGATTTTGACCAACAAGGAGAAACTGATTTGCTGAAATAGAAATGATGTCCACCTCAGAGGGAAGGGACTAATTGACTTCTAATTGACTTCATGTTAGAGGAGGAGAAAAACACCTGATAGGTACACTTGATTTTAGGAGAGTGGATTTCAAAGAGTTCAGGCAAAGGATAGATGATTTAAAATTATACAATGAAAATTAACCCAAGAGGGAGCGGAAAACTCTTAAGACACACATTTTGAAGACCAAAGAGAAACTATAACAGTGAGGAAGAAAAGGGGAACTGCCTGAAGACACATGGATATGGGAATGCAAAGAATTCATCAAACAACTTAGATTTTAAAAGAATATGTATAGAAAATAGATAGCGGGAAAAGTAGTGGAAATTGAACATAAAAGAATGGTTAACCAGATGTGCTAAAGCTCAAAGTGAGTTGAAGTTTTTAAGGAATACTAAGGACATAATAAAATATTTTTCAAGCAATAATGGGAAAAGAGGATATAAAAAAGATAATGGCTGCTCTTTATTTTAAATTATGGAACAGTTGTAATAAAGGATGTGAAGAAATTAGAACTCCTGAACTCTTATTTTTCTTTTGTTTTCAATGACACAAATAATGATCTTTGGGCTGAGAAAATGAGAACAAAAATAGTTAACAGGAAATTGAAGTCCTAGATGATAGTAATCGAACACTTGGCTGGTTTCAAAACTTTCAGGTCACCAAACCTAGATAAGCAATGTGCCAGAATACTCATGAAAATGGTCAATGCTATTTTTGGGTCACTGTCATTAATCTCTGGAAGCTCATGGAGAAAGGGAGGGATGCTGCAAGACTGGAAAAGGGCAAGTAGTCCATTTTTTTTTAAAAAGTAAAAAGGTTCAAAAGTGTAAAATATAGAAAATAGAGCTTGACTTTGATTTCTGGGGAAAAATCATGATTGGATTATTAACGGATTACGTCTAAGTCTTTAGAATGGCTGTTAACACTTAGAGCTTATCTGGGTTCATCAAGGAAAGACACACAAGACTAAATTAATTTCATTTTTTACATATTAATATTAGAATGATAGAACAGGGGAATGCTATAGACAGCATATCTAGGGTTCTCCAAAGCATTCAACAGTTTAAATTCTATCATTTAGACAATATGGAGAGATATAAGCTCTTTTCTAATTATATGTTAAAAATTAATTGAGTGATCTGACACAGAGTAGGCATTAATAGGTCAATGTCAAGTGAAGTAAGGTCTCTAATAGGCTGGCTCAGGAATGTTTTCAGGGTGGGTGTTGTAGTGAGGTTGGGAAAGAAGGTCTTAGGTTCAGTAACAACTGGTTGGGAGATTGGGTAAGGCTTCAAGATCTCTTAATATATCTTAATTTTCTTGTTGAGCTCTGATAATATACATAGTATTTAGATTAGTATAATTAATTTACTTGGGATTTCATAGAAAAACAGGGCTAAAATCATTAGAGGTTAAATAGCTTATTGCTTGGTCTCCAGGCAGAACTTTCATTATTTCATACAGCCAGTTATTTATCTCAATGGTAAATATCATTTGGTGAAAGTGTTTTCATGACCACTTCTTTTTAACCTATTCTAGTATTATCAGGTTCTTATTCTCATATTTTTTCCTGTTCAACTTACCTTTCTGTTGGAATATAAGGCATTTTTCTCTTAATATTTAAGAGATAAATTCAAAAGGCGGATACAGTATAGCAGGGCATTCCTATCCTCTGAGTCACCTAGGCTTACAACCTTGGTGGGAAGAGAATTGAGGTAGGGAGACTAATTAGAAGACATTTACATTATTGATTAGAGAAATGCAAATTAAAACAACCTGGAGATATCATTTTACGTCTATCAGATTGGCTAAAATGATTGGAGGGGAAAGTGACAAATGTTGGAGGGGATGTGGAACAATTGAGACATTAATTCATTGTTGATGTAATTGTGAGCTGATCTAACCATTTTGGAGAGCAATCTGGAATTATGCCCAAAGAGTTATTAAACTGCCTATACTCTTTGACCCAGCAATACCACTAATAGGTCTATTTCCAAAGATGATTAGGGAAAAAGGAAAACAATCTGTGTGTTCTAAAATGTTTATAGCAGCTCTCTTTGTGGTGGCAAAGAACTGGAAATTGCAGGGATGCCTGTCAATGAGGAATGGCTGAACAAGTTGTGGTATAGCCTTATGATGAAATATTGCTATGCTATAAGGAATGATGAGCTCAATGATCTTAGAAAAACATCGAAAGACTTGCACAAAATAATGAAGAGTGAAATGAGCAGAACCAAGAGAGCTTTGTATACGGTAACAGCAATATCATTTTAAGAATGACTTTGAGAGAATAATTGATTTTCACTATTGTAAATATCCAAACTAACTATAAAGGACACATGAAGAAAGGCACTATCTACACCCAGAGAAAGAACTGATGAATAGCAGGATGTATAGAATAATTTTACACACACACACACACACACACACACACACACACACACACACACACACACCTATTTGTGTGAAATGGTAGCCATCTCTGAGGCGGAGGGGGGAGAGAAGAAAAAAAAGAAGAAAAAAAGAAATTTATATAACTTTCTTATGTATTTAAAAGGAATAGCCAGTTGTACATAGTGAATTTATGGCTTTATGTGCAATCATCCTTTTCATTGTACTATATTATGGAAATTCTTGTTTTATCCCATAAATTAAAAAAAAAGTAAATACCCTTTTGGTCCAAACTGTAGCAAGGGGCTGTGCAGGAAGCAATGAGTTCCCCAGCTTTCGGCCCTCTCTCACTGGCTTTCTTTCATCAACTCCAACACCTTCTCCCTCTGTAACGGTGATGGAAAAGGCCATCTCCTTTGCTGTGGACTTCCTGGTTGGTGGCATCCTTGCTGCTATCTCCAAGACTGCTGTGGCTTCCATTGAGAGAGTTAAGCTACTATTGCAGGTGCAGCATACAAGTAAACAAATTGCTGCAGATAAGCAGTAGAAAGGCATAATGGAGTGTATAGTCTGAATACCAAAGGAACTAGGGGTGCTTTCCTTCTGGCAAGGTAACTTAGGAAATGTCATCAGATATTTCCCCACCCAGGCCATTAAATTTGTCTTTAAGGATAAGCATAAGTGAGTGTTTTTGGGAGGAGTGGACAAGCACACAGAGTTTTGGAGGTATTTTGCCGGCAATCTTGCCTCCAGTAGTACAACTGGAGCCACTTCTGTCTGCTTTGTCTACCCCTTGGATTTAGCAAGAAACCACTTGGCAGCCGATGTTGGGAAATCTGGCACTAAAAGAGAATTCAAAGGTCTGGGAGATTGCCTTGTGAAAATTACCAAGTCTGATGGAATTCGTGGCTTGTATCAAGATTTCAATGTCTCAGTGCAGGGTATCATTATCTATATTGTAATCTATCATACAGTAAAAGGTATGCTCCCAGATCCAAAGAACACTCACATGGTGATAAGTTGGATGATCGCGCAAACAGTAACTGCTGTAGCAGGTGTGGTCTCCTATCCCTTTGATACAGTAAGGTGACGAATGATGATGTAGTCTGAGCACAAAGGAGCTGATATCATGAACACTGGGACAATTGACTGCTGGAGGCAGATTGCTAAAGATGAGGGTGGCAAAGGTTTCTTCAGGGGTGCCTGGTCCAATATTCTTAGAGGCATGGGTAGAGCTTTCATGCTTGTCCTGTATGATGAATTGAAGAAAGTAATCTAAGTATATCCTAACTAAAAAAGCAACCAATGAACATAGATTGTGTAGAATCCTTAACCATACTTAGCATTTTGGACCACTGACTTTCAAGAAATTCCTGTTGTCTTTTTATCCAGGCCAGATCATGTTTGTAGGGGAGCCAGGAAAAGCTCTTAGAAAAAGGGACTCGTGATTCATTATTCACACAGTGGAACTGATGATGATTCAGTATATTGATTCTATTGGTTTTTGGGGAAATAACAGTTACTGTGGGTCCAAGGAGGCAGATCAAGTTAGACTATCTAGTTTAAATGCTCATTTGTAGGACCATACATTAGTGTTTAAGTATTTATTTTAAAAAATCATGTCTCACATCTGTACCTAGGCACTATATATACTATTTTGCACAGCTGACTATTTGGCAGTTATGATGATCTGTGTTGGGCATTCTGCTGTAAAACAATAAATACACAGAAGACCAAAAAAGTAAATAAATAATATTTTTTTAAAAAGAAGGCAATTACAATAGACCAGGTGAGAGATGATGAAAGCTTGAACTATAAGGTGGTACCTATGTGAATAGACAAAAGACATATACAAGTGGTGTTGTAAAGGTAGAAATAACAAGATTGGAGGTGACTTCAAAGATGGTAGTGCCCTGCCCATACTGAAATTGGTCACAGTTATACTGTAATAGGATTAACCTGATGAGATGGTAAAAGAATGGATGTAAGTTATATTTATGGTAGAAGTGTGTGGGAACCATAGTTTGCTACTTGGGAGTAGGGTCATATATATGTGTGTGCACCTATACACAAATATGGATTTTCAAATTAAATACCTAAATTTTTTAGCCCCCAATACCATGGCATTACAAGCCCCCCCAACAACTCAAAAATGAAACAAAGAAAGCACTCTTAATCTTTAGATGCAATAATTTTTATTAAGATAAAGATTCAGAGTGGTTTAATTTATTTTGTTTTTATAATACTGTGATTTTACAGGCTATAAATTTTAGTTAATAAAAATTCAGATGTTAATAAAAGTGCATTTATTGTGAGTCTGGAACAAGTATGTTTTTTATAAATGTCCCACAGAATTGAGGTACATAACTGAAACAAAGACAGATTCTTAATGATATTGCTATAAAACTCTATAATTTTGATTTTTCTTTTCTCAGTGTTATGTGTAGAATATCAATTATTTTAAAACTCCCCAGCATGAAACAAAAAAAAGATTTTTAATATTCAGCTATTTCTACTACACAGCATGCAGTTAAAATCTAGTCATTACTAACAGTCACAAAATGGTTATCAATGAATAGTCTTTAATCTCCAGCTGTTTAACCAGATGCTCACAGCTGGTTATATGTACACTTTGATAGGTCACATGTAGCAAAGTACAAGCCCTTTCATTTAAACCTTACTAATTTGATAAATATGAATATCTCAAGGTTTTATATTTTCCTCTTGATAAGCTTATCATCAAAATAACGAGAACATTAACATTTATTCAATTCTAGATAGTCTATATTGCTTATGAAGGAAAATTACATTTACTTCACTAAATACTGGTACAACCTATTACCACAATTCTCCAAATTTTTACTAGAGATGGACTTTTCCCTCTTTTGAAAGTGACATTGTGATGTAGAAGTGATTGCTGAGGAAAAGCAATCTCTTAGTGTAAAACAATAGATTGAGCTACAAATCTTTGGGCTTTAAGGATAAGTGTTGTCCCAATGGAATAATCCTTGCCTCCTTGCAGATGTTGTGCTCTTCTTAAAAAAATAGTGCTGATCCGGATACAGATGTTCCTGCATTGACTGAGCCTTTGATTAACCTTTTATGTAGTATCTGCCTACAGAAACCTGGATTAGTTTGTTCCCATGTGTCTTATTAAAAGCCTGTCAGGTTTTATTGAACATTTTGTTTATGCTTTTTATTTATTTATTTTTTGCTCTACAGACAGTTTTGTGAAAAACAAACATGGACATCCTCTAACAAGATTGTCTAGTTGGGTGTCTGATGCCAGCTGCTGATATTAGTTGGAAATGGTAGATACCTTGTGGTTTGGTTAGTTGATTAACAATAAAGAATGAATCTAGTTACAAAAACAAGTGCTATGTTATGTAAACAAATACACTAGATTTAATCCATTCATTTGAAGACTTGTTAATAGAATTCTCAAATTCTGGCCTCAGGTTTGGTTTTCTTTTGTCAACTGTTGTTCTGCAGGTTTTAAATACCTGGTTTGCCAGTGGGCCCTATCTCTGTGTACAGTGTTACCATTTATATTATGCTGTCTTTTAAGACATTTCACTGTTGGTTATGTAGCCTTTTTATCAATCAGTTTAAATTGAGAAAGCCTGCTTTTTCTATGAGGATGGAACATTTGCCTTCTTGTGTATCTCATTTAACTTCACAATTATTGGACTTTTGATTTCATCGTGTGACTAATGAAAATTCCTTACAAGTGAATATTGAGATCTTGCTAGGTAAAGGAGAATTTGAGGTCAGCTATTCCACTTTTATGTAATTCTAATTTTTAGGAAAAAATCCTCATGTTGAGCCTTTTGGCAGCTCCCACCTGATTCTGTTCTCTAGTTTACTATGGTGCTTGAAAATGGAAGAGGAAAGAATTTTTATACTGGAGAATAGCATTGAGAATGAGAACAGGAGGGAGGTGGATATGAGCAAGGAGACTTCCTGCCTGATAATTGTGGAAGGCTGTGTGCTAATTCCAGGGTGGCTAGGTGGTGTAGTGGGTAGAGCTTGGGACCTGGAATCAGGAAGACTCATATTCCTGAGTTCAAATCTGTCCTAAACACTTACTAGTTGTATGCCCATGGTCTCTTACACACACACACACACACACACACACACACACACACACA
>NW_020950792.1:894099-928044 GCF_900497805.2 Vombatus ursinus | reverse complement strand
ACACACACACACACACACACACACACACACACACACACAATCAGTGTCTCTTAATTTCTTTCCAAGCACTCTCTTTTTCTTGTTGTTGAGTTGCTGATACTACTAGTAGCTTACAACTGTGTCAATCAGCTAGCTTCATCTTCCAGGACTCTCATTACTCTCCAAATTTTGATATCTGAATGAATCTGAAAACTCCAGTCTCAGTGCTCAAAATAGCAGTGGTGGAGTCTAGCCTCAGCTAACTCTAGTACCCCCTGTTTCCTTTTTGCTGAAATCAGCTACAACCTGTGACTGTAGGGTCTTCCAAACCATTAGATTACATATTGGCCACAGCCATTTCCTTCATGGAATAAAGTAGCAACTACTTCCATTACTACTTATACTGAGAGGCTTTTTTTGTGCTGTCTTGGAAATGTTCTGTATTTGTGCTATTACTGGATGCCTGGTAGCTGGATAAATAAATTATTTATAAATTATTACTTATAAATTATATATATATATAAAATATAATTTATAAATTATAAATTATAAAATTATTTATAAATAAATATTCTTGTACATGTCTTGGTCTAAAACTATTCATTGACCAAATATCTTTGCAGGACCAAATGCTTTGTTACCATTATTTTAAAAGCTATTTCATCTATTTGAAATAAGAAAATCTAAAGGGAAACTTTAGTTTGGGTACCCCATCTAAGACCTCTGATTAAATACTTGGAAGATGATTACTTTCTTGTTTTGTGTAGATATAAAAATCTAACAGATACTTGATTGAATCAAAATATAGTTAAAATAATAGGGAAGGAGGGCATAAGGAGAAAACTTGATAGAGGGTAACTTTCAATCATTAATTCTTTTAAATATTTTACTGATGATATTTGCTGTTATAAATCCCATTCCTTCTTGAATAAATCCCCCATCTTTTCCCCTTTTCCTCACCCAGCTTATGAAGACTTGTTTAATAAAAAAAGTTAAAAAGGAAAAAAAAGCAGTTCATCAAAACCAATCAACATATTGACTCTATCTGACAGAATATGCAACAATCAACACTTATTGATCTCCACCTCTGCAGTGAAGGGAGAGAAGTACATTTTTCTCAATTTCCTTTTCCTGGTACCATGGCAGATTGTTATAATTATATGACAGTCACTCACTTTTGTTTCACTATCCATTTACATTGTTGTAGTTATTTGTGCGTATTGTTCTCCTATTTCTATGAAACAGTTCATTTGTGTCTGTTTTCTGAATCTGTCATTTTTTCCTATAGCACAATAATATTCCATCATACTCATGTATTATGATTTGTTTAGCCTTTCCCCAATCAATAGGTACCCACTTTGTTTCCAATTCTTTGCTTCCACAGAAAATGCTGCTGAGAATATTATGGTGAATATGGGGCCTTTCTCTCTTTAACTTACTTGAGGATAGCCATTCATTCGATTATAAAGAGATGCAGTTACAAAGAAATTAGGTAGTATTGATGTGTAAACAGAATCACTAAACCTTGGATCTGTTGTAAGGGATGAGGAGGAGGAGCAGCAGCAGCAGAAAAGAGAGGATGCCAAAAAATATAAGGAAGGAAACAAACATTTATGAAGCACCTACTATGTGCCTAGTACTGTGCTAATGCTATATACTTTATAAATATTATCCCAGTTGATCCTCAAAACAACCTTGGGGTTGCTATTAGTTAATAGCATCTGGGATGATATTAGTATCCTCATTTACAATTGAGGAAACTGAGGCAAACATAATAAGAGACCTGTCCATTGTTACACAGCTTGTAAGTGTCTAAGGTTGGATTTCAATTCAGATCTTCCTAACTCATGGCCCAATGCCATACTGACTGTGCCACCTATCCATCTCTAATTGCCTTTATAATTAAGAATAAATGGTGGCCTTCTCTAGTGTGGATGAGGGAAGGGGACAGTTTAGAAGTTAAAATGTAGGGGCAGCTAGATGGCACAGTAAATAGAGCACTGGCCCTGGAGTCAGGAGGGCCTGAGTTCAAATCTAGCCTCAGACACATGATACTTACTAGCTGTTGTGACCCTGGGCAAGTCACTTAACCCCAATTGCCTCACCAAAAAAAAAGTAACAAAAAAAAATTAAAATTTAAGAATAAGTTACCCCTCCCCCCCAAAATAAAGGACATTTCGGGTCTTTCTCCCAAAAGCATTATGAGTTTTCCCTCTGGACTTATTGAAAAAGACCACTGGTGCTAAGATGAAGGATGCTAGATTAGTTCATTTTCTAGAAAGTTCTCTTAACCCTCTCATAGAGAGTTTTCTTAGCACTACAACCCTTCCTTGTGTAGGTTTTCTGATTCCTAAGACATCTCTAATAGCTTGCTGCCTAAATCAAGATAAAGCAGTGTCCAAATGATTCTCCAGAAATTGCAAAAAAAATTATTACTGAACTCCATTTCAACTTTATTGATATTAGTCGACCTGTCACAAGGAAAAAGGTTGTCTTGCTTGACCCTGATGTCCTCTACCTATTTTAAGGGTGAGAAGTGAAAACTCAGCAGAAGAGAAGCTGAGGAACTGGGTTTCTTTTTTTTTGTCCGTGGTTGCTCCCAGTCCTGCAACTACCTGGGGTTACACGAAAAAGATTTCATATTGCAAAGAAAGAAATGTGGATTGCCTGTACCTTTTGGAAATGAAGGAGGGATAGAAAATCTTTCTTATTTCCCCAAGTTTGAGAATAGTTGAGTAGAATATCTTTTGAAACATTAAATTCTCCAAATGGACATAGAGTTTTAGATATGCTTTGTTTTCTTACCAGTGTTTTAGGAATTATGATGGAAGGTTTTACCTTGGGAAAGCTAGAAGTGTGAGGATTAGTTGGTCCAATAATATTTGATTTCCTTGGGGGGAGTTTCTCACAGTGATATTTTATGTGTATGTGTGTGTGTGTGTGTGTGTGTGTGTGTGTTTTGTGTGAGAATGCATTGATGCATGCATATGTGTGAAAAAAGGCATATTCTAGGCTAGGATGATGAAACTCCCTCTATAAATACATGGTGGCACTGTGTGGGTGTTTGTGTATATGCATACATTAATGTGCATCTTTTTACAAACATTTTATATATATATTTATATATACACACACACACTTTTGTATTCATACATGTATATCTATATGCAAACATGTATATAGATACATATGTATGCATCCATGCATAGACACATAAATACATGTAAGTCCCTACATTTTCTGGAGGACTGTTCTAATGGGCTTGTGCAGCCCAGAGTTAAGGAGTTCTCAACAGTTATTAGGTGGTGGTTATAGGTAGGGGTAAAATTTCCAAAAATGTTATATCATGGAAAAAGCAAACCAAAGGCATACACACATATATGTGTATGAAAAGGGATGATTCCCAGGATGAAGAAGTGCAAATTGGTAGTGTGTGTGTATGTATGTGTATGTCTATGTAGGGAGCTATACTGGCGTGAAGTCCATATCACACTCTCTTACATGTAGTATACACTTTAATGTTTGTTTAATTGAAATGAAATTTAAACCACTTAAGTTGTTATTTTATAATGCTCTTTGTTGGCATAGCATGAGAAGATATGGATGGGTTTAATTGCACTGATGAAGGATGAGATCGTGGATTCTTTGAAAATTAGTGCCATTTATAGATCAAAAATAATTTTTTTTAGTTTTGGAACATACATTATTTTGTTTACAAAGTTAACATGTGGTATATATTAAATTTTAAACTGTAGCTTATATAATTCCAAATTACTTTTTAAATTTATATTCACATAGTTGTCAGACAGGAGCTATAAGTTCCTTAACTTTGAGGACTCCAGTTTTTGTGAGCTTATACCATGAAGCACATACTATAGTGCCAGGCACTGAGCTAAGCCCTAAAGTTATTTAAAAAAAAAAAAGCAAAAGCTGAATTTCTACCCTGAAGGAGTTCATATTCTAACGGGGATGACAGCATGCAAATAACAAAACATATAAGATATCTATGATGAAAACTGAAGATGCTCTTAAAGGAGATGTCCTAGGGGAGAGGTTGGTGGTGGTAGCGACCCAGAAAAGCCTCCTGCAGAAGATGGACTGTCTTTAGTATGATCTTTTAACTGCTAAAATGTGAGCTGAATAATCTTTTATTTCAACCAGTGTAGGTATGGGCACATTTACACAAGACACTGGATTTAGTCCATATACAATCTCCTAGGTCTACAAGTACAAATATAACTACTGCATGAAGGAAAAATTTCCATCCTGAATAGAGCTACAATAATCTAATTTTATTATGTTTATATTTTAAAAACACCTATTTACAAAGAATTGGTACCATAAAGTTATACTTTAAAATGCAGGGACTACTTCTTAGTCTTATATAATTCCACAATAGTTTTATATTTTTCAAGCTTATTAAATCTGGCAAAGAAAAATTAATGACTTGCTGTATTATCAAAATGTATCTTATAATAAAATACTTTAAAATTATTCTAGTCATGTACAATAATTAGTGTAATTCTTTTATAAGTAAATAGGGACTAATAGTTGTATGCTTTTTATAGAATTGTTAATCCTAAATACTGTTCACTATTGCTCAAGACTGAGCCCAAATTTTCTGATCAGGTAAAGTAACCAAAAAAATTCTTCCTTACACATTGAGTGCTTCCCAATTTAAGCAATTTATCTTTCCAGGAAGAGCTTTGAGCTCCTAAGAGGGTATAATTTACCTCTTGCATAGGGCTTATTTAGTGGATGTCACTTTCTTCTTCCTGGAAACATGGATGCTTAGTCTGAGCATATGTTCTTTCCTGTGTATATGTTGATGACCGGTTATTTTTAAAATTTGGTCTTTTACATTACAGACTCTGAAAAACAAAAAATAATTCATCTTGAATTTTGAAAGAAAGAATATTTATTCCACTCTAAGCCTATGTCTTATATGATAAGAAATCTTAATTTTACAAATCATTTTGACCATAAGGTTTATAAAAATATATATTATAGCTGTGAGTCATTGCAAAGAACATTGTGACAAGTCCTATACAAGTATAAATTTGGGTATAGACACCCCCACCTCAATTAATATAAATGCAGAAGGCCCTGATTTTTTTTTATTGAATTAATCCATCAGAGGCAAAATCTCAATGTGAACTAGCCCTTAGTCAATTTGGGAGGATTGAAATGCTTTGAACATTGGATGAATACAGATGACCTCACACGGGAAATACTTTGTGGCTAGCTGAAGACAGTGAGTCATAGCACTCTGGGGATAATTCATAGCCATTTTGGAAACTTGTACTCTGCAGCAAAGCAGTACAGCTTCTGAAACTTCATAGTTCAAGAGCCTAGAAGAGTTAGACACTTCAACTTATACCAAAGGGAAGAAAAGTAGGGGCAGGAGGAGAAAGCCTAGAGTATTCTGTCTCCATGATTGACTAAATAATGATCTTGTGAATGTCAAAAAGTTGCAAGAGCTGGAGTTCTCATTGATATTGTTAGCAGCATCCTCCCAGTAGCAGCGTCTGCATCTGAAGCAGAGAGACACATTGATACAAGCTAGTCACAATGAGGAAAAACAGCTTGAGGACTCTTAAGAACACTGACCCTCAAACCTAGCAGATAGCTGCAAATAAGGGGAACTTTTGAACTACAAAGGGAAAAAAGGACTTTTAGTAAACAGAAGATGTGAGCTTACCCTTTGGCCACATGGGCTCTCTCGGCTTGAGCCCACTCTCCCTGAGAGCCTTGTTGTGCGAGGTATGTGTATGCCCCTGTTCGGCTATTTTTTGTATTAATTTTGTACCAACTGTCCTTACCATATCATTTTAGTATGTACTTTTTTCTAAAAGATAATTGGAACTACTGAATAATAATCAATGGAAAGAATACCATATAGGGCTCATGGACAGTAGTCTAGGGAAACTTTCATCATTTTCAGTTACCACTATAATCCTGAGGGGTGATATAGTGACCCTCAGGATCCAGCTACCAGTTTGAATTGGAGTTGGGGAATTAGCCCAGAAGGAGAGCTGCACCAGTTATGATTTAGATAAACCTAAAGGTACAGAAAGTAGAACCAAAGTATATGCATTAAAAACAATTCAATTGCACTGTGTATTACCAAATATCATCACCATACATGTATATATATCTTCTTACATGTTATAGTCTTTAAATCCCTTCAGGGCAAGGACTATTTTTTATCTTGTCTTTGTATTTATTGTAGCTAGCACAGTTCCTTGCATATAGTAAGCACCTAGTAAATTCTTGTTATACTGGATATTAATTATTGTGTATAAAATAGTCCATAAACACAAGCTGCAATATTTTTAAACATTTGTATGCAGAAGCAACACTACTTTTGAAAATAAAGCATAGGAATGATATATTTATGCAAAAATCAGAAGTCACCGAATTTTGGTTTTCTGAAAAAACACAAGTTCATTTCACTAGAAATCCTTTATTCTTATTTTTGGGCATTCATGTAAGGAATTCTTTGTGGAAAATTTGCAGACGTGCCTTTTCATCTCTTCTCAAATGTTCAGTTTGCTTTTTGCATGTATGTAGTGAAATTATACAAAGAAAAGTGAAATAAAAACAAAGTGGGAAGGTATTCTTTTTGATGCACAATTTAGACTGAATGTGAACTCATTTCAGAGTAGAATATAAGCTTCTTGAGGGCAGAGACTGTTTTGGTTTTGTCTTTGCGTCTTCATTGCTTATCAAAATATTTGCATATGATAATTGTTTGTTGAATTGAGAATATAGTGTGCAATAATTTGGTTTTTTTATTGTTGATTGTGCCTTCTGAAATATTTTTATGTGTGGTATTAATTTAGGTAGACTTGTCATCTTTATTATATTGGTTCAGCCTATTCATGAGCAATTAATATTTTTCCAATTGTTTAGATCTAACTTTATTTGTGTGAAAAGTGTTTTGTAATTGTGTTTATATAGTTCTTGGGTTTCTCTTGGAAGGAAGACTCTAAAGTATTTTACATTGTCTACAGTTATAATAAGAGGAATTTCTCTTTCTATCTCTTGCTGCTGGACTTTGTTGGTAATATATAGAAATGTTGATAATTTACATATGTGGTATTTAGAGTTTAAAAATTATTATAATGCCAATGAGAAGTGATAGATGTCTTATATTATCCATAACATGCTATGAATGTTAGTTTATGTTGAAAATATTAGGTATCTGATAAAGTCTAGCATCAAATAAGATACTCTGCTTCATATGTTTGTGTATACATACATACACACATACATACACATACACACATCTATGCATATACTATGTGCAAACACCCAAGGATGCTCTAATTTGTTCTTTGAAATTACAGCTCTCCAAGAAGAGAGGGAGGCTTGATTTGATTAATTATGATTACAAGCTGTTAGTGAAAGAAAAAAACCCCAAAATGGTTTGATTTGAGTTTTTACATAATTGATGCTTTTTAGATCAGCATTTCTTCTGTCAGTTGTTGAGAAATAAATGAATTTCACTTAAAGACAGAGGTAAGATAAAAAGATGGTGGTATAATACTTCAGAGAAATGTAATAGCATTTAAACACATGGTGATTAAAAGAAGATGAGAGTACTTATTAAACTGTTATTATAATAAATATCCTCCAAAATCTTTAAAAATTAATCATGCTTATAACCAGAGGCATGCTTTTTGTATTTCCTTATTCTTTTACCCAGACAAAAGGACCTGCAATGCAATGTATTTCTTTTATGCTTCTTAATTGGAAATTTGTGATGATGATCTGCAAATATTGTATATCTATTATCTTATTTGAATAGCAGAAATTTAGTTTAGTTTAGGACATATCTACTAATGCATTTAAACTAAAAGTTTGCTCTTGAGATTAATGTACAGTTAGGCAAACATCCCAAATGAGTTTTCATTGTAGCCTCTACTAGATATTAAGTACAGTGATTATCAAGACATCAAGATAACAACTAATAATTGATTGTTTTCTATGTTTGACTACTACATAGTTCATCATGTTGTAGATATACAGGTATATACATACACATATAACTACTTATCCATTTATCCATAAGCTATTCAAAATATTTGGCATAATAGCCAAGTTATGCACCCTAGAGTGCAGGGCCTAGAGTCAAGAAGATGAGTCTTCCTGAGTTCAAATCTAACCTCAGATACCTACTGTGTGACCCTGGGAAAGTCACTTAACCCCATTTGCCGCAGTTTCCTCATTTGTAAAATGAGCTGAAGAAGAAATGGCAAACCACTCCAGTGTCTCTGCCAGGAAAACCCCAAATGGGGTAATGAAAAGTCAAACATTACTCAAATGACTGAACAACAACGAAATTCACAATATTGTGAAACCATTAATTAATTACAGACTATCAGAAGGAAATTAAAAATTTCAAGGTACCACCTTATTTTCATCAGATACCACCTTGTCTTCCTCCAATTCCAATTTTCCTCTTAATTTGCAGATGCCGTAAGTGGTCATTTTAAGGTGTGACTAGCTTGTTACTTTCCATTTTCTCTCTCATAGCATCATAAACATGTAAACTATTGTGTAATATATAAATAAACAAATAAATAAATAAAATTCTGTCCATAAGGGTACAGTATAGTTTGTAGTGGTGGGAAAATGCCAAACCTATGTTGAAAAAAATCTCAATAAAAGCAGAAAAATAAACCTAGCACTTCTGTGGGTGATTGGTAAGATTAGTTTTTGTTTTCAGTCTGTCAGTCAACAGGCACTTATTAAGCGTCTATCACTGTGCTAAAAGTGAAAGAAAATTCTTGTCTTGTTCACTTCTGCCATCTTTGGTACAAAATACTTAGTTGCCTATGTTCTCATCTGGAAATTATTTTAAAAGTTTTCCAGGTGAATATTGTAAGAAAACATTTATCTACTATTAAATAAATTCACCCTAGTTTTCAGAGACATATTTACTTGCAAATGCATTTTAATAATATTTTGTAAACATGAGGATGAAAATTATTGATAATTTGCAAAAAAGTTACTAAGAGTCATCCAACAAGAATTCATTTTGCATCTACTCTATGCCAGACACACATCTATTATATGCCAGATTTGGGTGACTCACAAAAATGAAACAGTATTTGCCCTCAAGGAGTTATATTCTTTCAGGAGAAGCACCATGTACACATGTAATCACTGAATAGGATGGTTTAGTTGCTTGCCAGCACTCCCAGATCCCTTTATAGGTAGAGATTTAATCAGCTATTGGAATAATTAGCATCCCCCCCCCTTCAGCCTATAAACAATCTAAAAGCTCCTTAAATCTACATGGTCTCTTCCTCTTCTGTTTTATGGAGTTTTTATCATGGGGAAAGTTAAGAGCACAATTACAAGCTTGTGATGTTTAAAAAGTTTGAGAGACATAATTTCTTGGTAATTAGTCATTTTATTGATAATGCTAGCATGTTACTAATAAAAGAGGTCAGTGGCAGTCTTGAATGCCAAAGACCCTCATGATGGTGGGTTCATAGTTTATATGCTCTTGTAAAGGGGTGTCATTGAGGGTAGCAATGAATTCTGATTGGTTTACAATTAATAAGAGAATGAATATTACAATGAGGGGCCAGACTTATTCTTGATTATGTCATTTACTTCTAAATTATCCCCAGCCTTGGGCAATCTAATAAAAATAATTATCTCCACCCAAACTTGAGTAGAACACAATGGAATTAAATTCTTTGTAAGGTTGGGTGGAGTCTGACCAAGACTGAGGAGAATTAATTCAATGTCCTTCAAGAGACTAAACTTTGAAATGAGGACTATAGAAAAAGAGTGAAGTCTGGATCTCCCCAAATCATTGGTTATTAATAATCATTTCTCTCATTTTCACAAGCTCAAAGGAGTACAATTATAGTTTGAAGTCCCCCTCCCCAGCTAGAATGCTTCTGAGTTTTGTCTTTCTTTCTAAATTTAAATTTATCTCTTTGTATTGTTAACCCTGTGTTTGGGACAAAATTCAGAGTATAGGAAATATTTAGGTAAAAGAAGCAAGCAAAGTATATTACTGTATTACTGGCCAGGCATGGGGAGGGGCAATTGGGGAAAGAGTAGACTTTTTTCTTTTCAATAGGTATGTATAAGTGGCAACTTCAGCTTGAGTCTTTTGTTCTGAAATGCCTGTGGGAAGCAGTGACCCTCCTCTATCTCTCCTTTCTCTGCTACAGTTCTGTCCTCCTTTCAATTTCTCCTTTAGATTATCTTTTTTTATGTTGTCCCTGTGCCACCAATTTTTTCAAGTTCAGATCATTTAGTCCTGGACAGGGCTAGGGAGCTTGATTCTCAATGCTGCTACTGCTACTTATTTCTTGAGGACCTCACTCCTTCCTCTAAATCTTTCTCTGACAGACTATATATACTCCTTCAATAACATCTGGGCATGACTCAAGTCAGGCATTTGAGATAGTTACAAATCACTTTCAGAACTGAGAGGGAATGCTTATTCCTCTGAAATACAAATTGCAGAATGTTAGCTAAATCTCAAACTCTTATAATGCGCAAATAGAAAAATACAAAATAGATACAATGTAAGAATAAGGTAGCTTATTTTATTTTATTTATCTATCTTTTTATCAATTTACCTATTTTTTATTTATTGGTGTATGCATATATGTATGTATTTGTATATATGTATATATGCATGCATGCATGTATGTATGTATTTGCAGGGGGTGGAAGCACTAACAATTAGTGGGATAATAAAATGACTCCTTTAGGAGATCATGCATGAGCTGAGCCTTGAAGGAAGCTAGGGATTCTCAGTGTTTATTCCACCATGGACAGCAACCTGTTTAAGTCACAGTGATAGAAAGTGGAATTCATGTTTAAGGCCACTTTGGCCAGACTGAAGAATGTGTGGAAAGAGGGTGATGTGTAATAAACCTGGAAAGCTAAGCTGGGGCCAGATTGTGAAGGGTTTCAAATGTCAGATAGAGGAGTTTGTATTTGATCCTAGAAAGAATAGGGAACCTCTATAGCTTTTTTAAGCAGGGGAGTGATGTGGCCTGCATTTTAGAAAAATTGTTTTGTCAGTTGCATGGAGGATGGCTAGATAAAGGGAAGTATTTGGGGGAGGGAGATCAATTATCAGACTATTGCAGTAATTCAGAAGTGGTGATAAAGGCTTGATCTAGGGGGGTAGCCAAATGAGTAGAGATAAGGAGATGGCTGGGAGAGATGTTGTGGACCTAGAATTGACAAGACTTGCCAACTGTTTGCAAGTGTGGGGTGTGTGATAGCAAATAATTGAAGATGAGTCCAAAATTGCAAAACTGAGTGACTGGAAGTTTACTTAGGATGTTAGGAAGATGGATGGATTTTTGGGGAAAGATTAAAAAGGGGATGGATTTTGACCCACCATTTAAAGAAATATTTTGAAGATGATATAAAGGTCCTATTGATGGTCAGATGATAATATATTTATTGAGTATCTCACATATATGCTTATTTATGTAGTGTGTGGTTTAACTTCCAACCGAAACTTGTAGTTTAAATTCCAACTGAAAAATTAAGCTGGACCATAGTAAAATAGGATCATATAGAATCATACATTTAGAGCAAGAAGGAGCCCACTGTATCATGCTGCTATTTTCAAATAAAATACATTTTTTTTTTTTACAAAAAGTAGGCTTCCTAAGGTGTAGAAGCAGTGTGGGTCAAACTCAGGAAGTCCCATCTCTGATGGGTATTCAATGAGTGATACTGAGCAAATCACTAAATTTCTAAGTACTTCAGGCACATAGTCTTTAAGACTATGTGTTAAAATTGTATCTTGTTCTGGTCCCCCTGACCATACTTCTTCTCCACTTTCTAGTCAGTACAGTAAGTTTATAAATAGCTCGTATAAAGTGGCAATAGCAGGAAGTAAGATGGCAAAGGGGAACTCAGAAGTTATATACAGACCATCCCAAAGATCAAAGGAGCATAATTTACAAATTGAATCACTATGCATGACTTCTTAATTGGAAATCCATGAAATTAAAAAAAAAAGTTTTAGGCAGCTAGGTGACTCAGTGACTAGAAGAACTCTAACCTCCCTACCTCCAGTCTAGCTTCTCCAACAGCCTATTACACATCTCAAACTGGATGTCTTGAAGATATATTAAACTCACCATGTCCAAAACTGAGCTTTTAATTCTCCTTCCCCACCAAGCCTCATCCTTTTCCTAACCTCTCTATTACTGTTGAGGATACCACTATCCTCGCAGTGATCCAGGCTCACAACCTAGGTGTCATTTTTGTTGACTCCTCACTCTCACCTCTAATCTGCTGTGGAGGCCTATGGAATATGCCCCTTCTCTCCTCTGACACTGCTACCACCCTGGTGAAGCCCCTCATCACCTCTCACTTGGACTCTGCAAAAGTCTGCTGGTTTGTCTGTCTCCCCAGTCCAGTCCATCTTCCATTCAGCCACTAAAATGATTTTCCTAAAGCTCAGGTCTGACCATATAATTCCCCCACCACCTCCCCACTCAAAAACTTTAGTAGTTCTCTATCAGATCCAGGATCAAATATAAATTCCTCTGTTTGGCTTTCAACACCCTTCCTATCCTGCCCCACTCCTGCCCCCGAGCTTTTGCATTCTTTTTACACTTTACAGCATCCCTCATACTCTTCAATCTAGTGACATTAGCCTCCTTGCTGGTTTTCAAACAAGATATTCTATCTCTTGTCTCTGGACTTTTCACTGGGTATCCCTAATTTCTCAAATGTTCTCCTCTGTCATCTCTGCTTCCTGGTTTCCTTCAGTCCTAGCTAAAATCCCCTTCTATAGGAAACCTTACTTCTAATGCCTTCCCTTTGTTGATTATTTCCAGTTTATCATGTACATAGTTGTTTATAGGTTGTCTACCCCATTAGACTGAGTCACTTGAAAGTAAGGCCTGTTTTTAATCTTTCTTTGTATCCTCAGCACTTAGCACAATGCCTGGCACATATTTGTTGTTTAATAAATATTTATTGATTAACTGAGGAAGATCTGAATACATGTACTAACTGTGTGACCCTGAGTGAATGACTTAACCTATTTTTTGTCTCAGTTTCCTCATGTATAAAATGGTAATAATAACAGCACCTACCTCCCAGGGCAGTTGTGAGGATCAAATGAGATAGTATCTGTAAATTGCTTTGCAAACCTTAAATTACTATAAAATGTAATTGTTGTTGTTCTTGTTACTGGATTCCCCCACGAGATGAGTTCACCAAGTGAAGCCTAGATGACTATTTATAAAGAATGCAGTAGAGATGATTCCTGTTCAGATGTAAGTTAGACTAGATGGTTTTTGAGGTCCACTGTGTAATTCTGTTGTTCAGGAGTAGTTAGAAAAGTGTAACCAAAGGTGTGGAACTTAAAAGAGGTCTTGAAAAAAAAAGTCCAATTTTACTAGATAAAGAAAATGAGAAGGCAGCCCTCCTTTGGTTCTGTACATTACAAGGTATGTAGTAGTAGATTGGCCATTAATGGGGTATTTTTACCAGATAAGGAGTGGGTTAGGAAACTTATTTCTCAGCCCACTTAACATGTACCCTTTTGTGACATATTCAGCATATACCAAAGTCAGCATGCAGCCATGTATTTCTCCTTCCATTCCTCTCTAGGGATGTAAATCAATTTATTATCTTTGAAAGTAGAAGAAACTTCAAGCAGAAAAAAAAAACCTCACAAAGCAAAATGAATCCCAGAAAACTAATTTTCAACTCACAATATGGGCATGAGACATACCTGTAGTTGAATACCCAAATGTGCTTGACCTTGTAAAGGTATGGAGGAGTATAATTGCTACTAAGCAAGAAGTCTTTCCTCCTGCTGAATATATCAACTGTAGAGGAGAAAATCACTGACTCATATCATACTACATTCAGTGTCTGCAGAAAGGATTTAGATTAATTATTCTAGGGTGGTTCAGCTATATCTCTAAGATCTTGACAACTGGTATTGTTGGCTATGACCTAAGCTATTGCAGAGTCAAAGAGACGAACCATCAGCATTTCCAGAGAAAGAGAAAAGTGTATGTATACATCATAGCATTAGCATATTAATAGCAAATGCTTTAGTATTAAAATGCATGAAAATACATGAAAATCATCAGAAATGTTTGTATCTCTTGTTTAAAGTAAATAAATAGTTTTGAATTCAGAAGGTGGGGAAATTTCCTGCTACAGACATGCTTTTTCTATATGAGATTAATACTAGACACTGTTTCAGTAATTTAAAATGAAATATGTAAATGATTGACAAACAGAAATCTTAGCTATTCCAGGATATATGTTTGGAAACTCATAGTAAAAGAAAATCTTTTTATAGAATATAATTTTACTATAGTTCTGATGTATTTAGTTACCTTGCCACATTTAAACAGAATCTCACTATCCTCTGCTCTCAGTTGTGAAAACATTACACTTATTTCTTTTAGTTCATAAAAGATAGTTTGTTGATCATGTGTTTGTGTAATTTGTTTTTTCTGAGGTATCTAATATCTCCCCTCATAAAGGGTAGCAAGCTTGCCAAGCTTACAAGTTTACATTAGGCAGATAAAGACCCAAGAATGATGTGACCTTCTCAAAGTCACATAAAATGTCAGTGGTGAAAGGAAAAATAGAAGTCAAAGATTTTATTGTGCTAGTCTCCTGATCTGTTAGGAGACCAAACTCCAACTTTCCTTGTTAGTAAATCAGATGTGGGCATTGTTGTAGCAGGGAACCACATCAGAGACTGGCAAATTGCCAGAACTGTGATGTGCACTCTTTAGGTTGGGTTTGTTTTTTATTATTATTATTAATAATAGCTTGGTAAGCACATTTTTGTAAGTATTACTCTGCAACATAAAGTTTACTCTTAGATTAGGATAGCACTACTGCAGATTCTATATGAGGTTGTTTAAATGGTATAGCATCTGACCTTATAGTATGCTGTATTCAGTAGAGCTGCAGAACCACTATGCTTGGGGTGTTTAACCAGAACTCCATGAACTTAAAAAATGTATAATGATTTCTTTTTTGGGGAGGTAGGAGGGGGAGTTTTTTCAATATAATTAGTTTCTGTGTAATCTTAATTATTTTATTTTATCCATTTAAAATATTATTCTGTGAAAGGGTCCATGACACAACAAAATTTAAGAGCTCCAGCAGTATAAGATAATGATGTTTCTATTAGATATACAAGGAAAAGGGCAACTAGGTTGCATAGTGGATAGAGTGCCAGGCCTGTAGTCAGGAAGACCTGAGTTCAAATTAGGCTTCAAACACTTACTAACTGTGTGACCGTGGGAAGCTCACTTAACCCTGTTTTCCTCAGTTTCCTCATCTCTAAAATGAACTGAAGAAGGAAATAGCAAGCCACTCTGGTATCTTTGCTAAGCAACTCCATATGGGGTCACAGAGTCAGAAATGACTGAATTGATTGAACAACAACAATACAAGAAAAAGACACTTAAGAAACTTCAACCCTAGATACTTCAGGTTCTTTCACGAGCTCTTACCTACCACTTTCTCTTCTTATCTCTCTCTAGTTTAACTTATCACAGACTAGGGGAATCCCACAGCTTTGTGGGGAGGGAAGGGGAAGGATGATGGCTGGCCACACTGAATCACATGGATAGCCTTCAGTGGGGTGTGCTGGCAATTTCCAAGTTGCCATTTGGTCCCTTCCACCCTAAATGATGAGTAAATTGCAAGTCACATTCAATTTGTTAGTTGTATTTCAGTTATGATGATTTTAGTTGAAAGCTAAATTAGGGCATAATTTTACTCAAAAGGCAGCAGGAACAGATGCTGCTTTTCTGGCTTTTGGATGTTTGTTTTACTGCTTCAAACAAATCCCCCTAGGCCTTGACTTTCCAGTTTGTTTGTAGCATAGCATGGAAAAATGGACAGGGGTACTTTATAAAAGTACATAGAATAAGATGTTGGCTATCGTTGAGTTCCATATTATAGCAATGATATTGAAGTCTATAGACATACATGAAATAAAAAAGTAGGTTTATTTGTGGGCCTCTCCTCAGCTCCTGTTTGTTTTTTAATTGTTGATATACATTGTTTCAGAAGTCTATGTACAGCTTCAATATTGAATTGGAAATAGCTGAAAATACTATTAGACAAGCCTATTGAGACATTTTCAGGTACATGTTCAGATTTGGTTGTTAAGAATCTGATAACAACTTTTCTATCAGGCTTGGATAATGTCAGGGCATCTTTAAGGCATCAGAAATATTGTTAATAATGAAACTCTCAACCATTGGAAAAACCTAGCCTCTGCTCAGAAATCGACTTTCTTACTCTTTTAGGATAACTGATATGATTCCCTGGTTTTGGCTTTTGATGAGGTTTTCTGATAAAGACATCCTTGGTGGTAAGATTTTCTGAAACTATTAACCCAGCTGCTTTCTCTTTGAGCTCCAATGGCAGGGAGAGTGTGGTTTAAAAAAAAAAAAAAGAGGAATTGAACAGACAAAATACTGACTGGCTTGGGCTCTTGTAACTTCACTGGTTCACTAGAAATCAGCTTCCTTTTGTTCTGAAAAATGTCTGAGTGTACCTTCAATACTCTGATCTTCCACACACTGCTCTCGTCCCCACAGTTACAGTGCCTCTTTTCTCAGATTTTTTTTCCCCCCACTTTTGGTATCTGAAATTGTTGATTTCCTATTCACTGCCTAAAATGTATTAAAGGTTTTTCTTGACAGTAAACTGAACTTTCAGAGGAAAAAAAAACAAGACTCTACAACACTCTGTATAATCTTTTACTCCACATTTTCACTGAAATGTGAAAGAATCTAATTCTCGTAAGTTAAAACATTGCAAAAATGATAGAAAAACAGGACAGCTTATTCCTCCTTTCTAAGACTCCTCACATTTAAAGGATCTAAATAAAAAGTCAATGGAGAAGTTTGGATTTCTTTGCAACTTTGGTTAAAAATTGCCCAAAATGCTGATTTTTTAGCAATACTTATTTAGAAATGGAAGACCTGAGTTTGAATCCTGGGTCTGTGATATAGTAATTATGTGACCATGGCACTTCATTTTTTTTCTGTCTTATTGTCAAATGGGAATAAATGCACTTGAATTTCCCAGTTCACTGAGTTATGTTAATGTAGATAGGTATGCCTGTCTACATCTATATCAATACCATTGAATTAAACTTTTCTTTAGAAATAAAACATGTAAGATTAACCAGGTAGGGAGAGGAGCCAAGACGGCAGAATAAAAGCAGTGACTTGCTTGAGATATTCCCCAAACCACTCCAAATACCTATGAAAAATGGCCCTAAACAAATTCTAAAGCAACAGAACCCACAAAAAGACAGAGTGAAACAAATTTCCAGCCCAAGACAACCTGGAAGGTTGATTGGAAAGGTGTATCATGCCAGGCGGGGTGGGCGTGCAGGCCTCAGCTAACCGGGAGCAGGCCCCAGAGAACTGAATCATGGGCAGCTGTGGAGGTTTCCAGACTTCCCAACTCATGAATGCCAAAGACAACCTTGAAGGTCAATAGGAAAAGTCTGTGACTGTGGTGCGAGAGAAGCACGTTCCCAGCTCCTAGTCCCTGAGTGTGGCCCTGCGGTGGCGGCTGCTTCCTGAGCTTCTGGCCCAGAGACTGAGGGGGAATCCAGTGGCTGATGAGAGGGGGATTGCAGGGATCTCTCTCTGCTGGTGCAGGATTCAATTGCTTTGCCTATGCTTGGATCTGGGTCACAGTTTTGGGTGGCGGTCCTGGAATGAGGAAGAGTGCTGGAGTGGTGGAGCTTGTAGTGGCTGTGGAGAAAGAATCCTCCTCATAGTTCCATGGCAGAAAAGAGTGCTTGTGGTCACTCATAGACCAGACCACAGGCCAGGAAAGGAGTAAACACCTTGCCCTTAATCATAGCACCTTGGAAGAACTGAAAATTTACAGGTCCCTAGAAGTATCTCTGAAAACAGCTGCACAAAACCTCTGAAGCTTGGGATAGTACATTCTCCACACTGGAATCAGTCCCCTACCTTAATAAAGAGTTTAAAAGTTAAGTAATTGGCTTGGAACATGAGCAAACTGTGCAAAAAAAGTCAGATCATAGAATTTTTCTTTGGTGACAAAGAAGATCAAAACATACAACCAGAAGAAGACAACATCATCAAAGCTCCTACATCCAAAGCCTCCAAGAAAAATATGAATTGGTCCCAGGTCATGGAAGAGCTCAAAAAGGATTTTGAGAAACAAGTAAGAGAAGTAGAGGAAAAACTCAGAGTGGTGCAAGAAAATCATGAAAAACAAGACAACAGCTTGCTAAAGGAGGCCCAAAAAAATACTGAAGAAAATAACACCTTAAAAAATAACCTAAGCCAAATGGCAAAAGAGGTCCAAAAAGCCAATGAGGAGAAGAATGCCCTAAAAAGCAAAATTGGCCAAATGGAAAAGGAAGTCCAAAAGCTTACTGAAGAAAACACTTCCTTAAAAAATAGAATGGAACAATTGAAAGCTAGTGACTTTATGAGAAATCAAGACACTGTAAAACAAATCCAAAAGAATGAAAAAAATAGAAAACAACGTAAAATATCTCATTGGAAAAACAACTGACCTGGAAAATAGATCCAGGAGAGAGAATTTAAAAGTTATTGGACTATCTGAAAGCCATGATCAAAAAAAGGAGCCTAGACATCATCTTTCAAGAAATTATCAAAGAAAACTGCCCTGATATTTTAGAACCAGAGGACAAAATAGAAATTGAAAGAATCCACCAATCACCTCCTGAAGAGATATTATAGTCAAATTCCAGAGTTCCCAGGCAAAGAAGAAAATATTGCAAGCAGCCAGAAAGAAACAATTTAAGTATTATGGAAACACAATCAGGATAACACAGGATTTAGCAGCTTCTACATTAAGGGACTGCAGGGCATGGAATATAATATTCCAGAGGGCAAAGGAGATAGGATTACAACCAAGAGTCACCTATCCAGGAAAACTGAGTATAATCCTTCAGGAGAAAAAATGATCATTCAGTGAAATAGGGGACTTTCAAGCACTCTTGATGAAAAGACCAGAGCTGAATAGAAAATGTGACTTTCAAATACAAGACTCAAGTGAAACATGAAGAGGTAAACAGGAAACAGAAATCATAAGAGACTTATTAGGTTCAAACTATTTACATTCTTGCATGGAACGATGATATTTGTAACTCTGGAGTCATTTGTAAATATTAGGGTAGTGGGAGGGAAAAATTATATGTATGTATGTATATATATATATAGATAGATAGATAGATAGATTGAGGGCACAGGGTGAGTTGAAGATGATTGGGTGATATCTAGAGAATAAAATTAAGGCGTGAGAGGATTATACTGGGAGAAGGAGAAAGGGAGAGGTAGAATGGGGTAAATTATCTCACAGGAAACAAACAGGAAAAGGCTCTTACAGTGGAGGGGAAACGGGGGAAGGTGAGAGGCAATGAGTGAATCTTATTCTCATAGGATTAGGAGGGAATAACATACGCACTCAATTGGGTATGGAAATCTATCTTACTCTATAGGAAAATAGTGGGGAAAGGGGACAAGAGAACAGAGGGTTGATAGAGGGGAGGGCAGATTGGAGGAGGGGGTAATCAGAAGCAAACACTTCTGAGGATGGATAGAATAGAATAAATGGGAGGTAGGATAGGATGAAGGGAAACATACTTAGTTTTTCAAAACATGACTACTATGAAAGTATTTTGCATGACTACACATGTAAAACTGTATCAAGTTGCTTGCCTTTTCAATGAGGATGGGTAGGGAGGGAGGAAGGGAGAAAATTTGCAACCCGATGTTTTAAAAACACATGTTAAAAATTGTTTTCACATGCAACTGGGAAATAAGAAATACAGGAAATTGGGTATAGAAATCTATCCTGCCCTACAGGAAAATAGAAGGGGAAGGGGATAAGAAAAGGGGGGGAGAGATAGAAGGAAGGGCAGATTAGGGGAAGGGGTATACAGAATGCATGCCATCTTGGGGTGGGGGGAGGGATGAGAAGGGGAGAAAATTTGGAACTCAAAATCTTGTGAAGTGAATGTTGAAAATTAAAAACAAAGAAATTAAAAAACAAAGAAATAAAACATTCTGTGTCAATTATAAAATAGTAGCTCTGAAAAGTTTGGCCATGGGGGAACATTATCTGAAACATTGCGGATATTTTTAGAGGGCACAGCTAATGATTAAAATTGATCATTTAAGCTGATTTTTAAAATGTTTTAATTATATTCTGGATCCTTTTAAATTTGCAAGCTTAATTGATGGCAAAAAGTTTAAAAAGTGATTTCAAAAGCTAAAATATATTTCCCCATTTGTATTCATTACACATCTAAAGTATTTAAGGAAGATGTATGAATGTAAATACCTTGCCAAATTTTAGAAATATTTAATCTAGCCTGAAAGTGATTGTCAGAAAAATGAGATCTTAGATGAGATAGTCATGTAGAATTTAAAATATGATGAACCTTTACAGTGCTTGGTTAAAATGTAGACTTTTTATTGGACAGAAAACAACATATAAATGTTATCAAAGGGATATATTAATGCTAAATTTCTAATTACAAGATTAGGTGGTTCTGAGAATATTGGATTATGGTTATATTTGATCAAATGTTTGTTTTCTTCTCTTATATTTTAGTTACTCCTTCAAGAATACTAGAGGAGTAGCAAAAAAAAGAAGAAATATAATACATCAGACATGAAAGGGTGCTTTTTTAAAATCAGATATAGGATGGGTTCTTGTACTAGCTCAGATTTGTTAGTTTTTGTTTCTGTGAGGAAAAAATGCTTTTCATTCCAATGTAACAGGTAGAAGTCAGGGTCTCAGGGCCTCCCACAAATGTTATCTTTACCTAGTAATACACATGATGTTTCAAGGTATATCCATTGAATTTCCTGTGTACTACAGTGCTGTCTTTGTGAAGGGCCATATAGAACTGCCATTGTGAATTGATAGGAAGACATGGCCAAGCATTTTGGATTGAGTGTGTTCTGTTTTCATTAGACATATTCATGTCAGTGAGTTGTAGATTCACTTGAGTATTTGTGTGCTTGAGTACTACAGGTATTTGCATATATTAAGAAGAAATGCTTGAGATGGAGAGTCTGAAATTTTATAATCAGAAAACCTAGATTTGAATCCTTCCTCACACTTTCTGGTTGGGTGATCATGGGAAAGTCATTTAACCCCTAAGAGACTTTATTCCCTATATGTAAAATGAGGAAAATAATGCATTCGCTACCTACTACACACTACCTAACACTACTGTGTTAAATGCTGGGGATACAAAAGGAGGCAAAAGACAGTTCATGCCCCAAGTAGCTTAAGGCATTATGCAAATGTGAATAATTATTATGATTTCTGGTAATATCGGGCTAAATTACTATGGACTTTTAACCATTATGTTTCCCTGGGGAAAAAAAAAAAGTGTTCATATTTTGATTTGAGAGCTCAGGCACAAATAATTACTTATACCTTGTGTTTTAAATTTTACAAAGATTTTCCCAAATAATAGATTTGTGAGGTAGGTAATAGAAGTGCTATTATTCCAATCCATAAAAGAAACAGGAGCTCAGAGAGGTTAAGTTATTTTTTTCTGTAGTCACCCAAGCTATGCAGTATTGGTCACAGCCTAGAAATTAATCTGGTTCTCTTGACTTAAAGTCTAGTGCTCACAACTCCTCCTAGTGCAATGGAACTGGGGACTCTCTCTCTCCTATTACTTCACCTACCTGTCAAGCTGTATGAGCAAAAGCCTCCTTTTTCTTCAAGCCACTGGCAGTGATTTCCATAATTCAGAGACAAGGGTTCTAGAAAATTAAAGCAAAAGTTTTTTGTCAATATAATACCCCCACACCTCACACTCACCAACTCTGGACATATCCCTATCCTAAAAAATTTATAAAAATAATTGTTATTTTTCTTTTGATGGCTCCTGGGATTGACTGATCTGCTTTCCTGTCCACTATTACCATCTATTGATTCTGACCCAGTATTTGTCTCATTTTTTTTAACACATTAAGAAAAAGAACAGCTTCACAGATTCTTCTTGGCATACATTCTTGTAGGCATATAAAGACCATTTCAAGTATTGTTTATGAACTATCCATTGTGCCACCTAGTTGCCCTTGTATACTTGTATGGGGTATTTGTTAATTACATATAAGTTAGGAGTTGCTTATCTATGACAATACTGGCTATCAACCACAGGCATTTGAGTGTGATTCACAAAGCTACTGTGTTACCCGAAGCCTTTACAAATAGTGATCAGACCTAATTTGTCTGATTACTCATGATTCTTCAAAGACCTTGAGAATTTATGGCTCTGTATTTTCACTGTGCTGAATGTCTGATATGCTTCCTGATGGCTGGCAAGTATTTTGCTATGACTCCTTCAAGGTTCAGTTTGTGTATGGTCCTGCTTAAAGGTCCGTATTCCCTAGCTCTTGAGAATGTGTCTTGCTACCCTGTATCTACTGCTGCTCACCCTCCCCCTCTTAACATTCAGGGTCTATTCCAACTACTACTTTGTCTATGAGTGGCAACTCATTTATTTGGGCTAAACTTGGGGAAGGCTTTTAGAACCAAATAAATGATTACTACTTGAATTTGAGATATGAAAGCACCATTCATCCTGTATATATGTCATTTAATGTTTTCCAAAATGGTTTTCCTAAAGTATAGATCTTAACATGTTACTCTCACCATTCCCCCTCCCTCCCCTAACTCAATAATCTCCAGTGGCTCTCTGTAACCTCCAGGATCAATTATAAACTCCTGTGTTTGGCATTTAAAGTTCTTTATATTCTGGATCTTTTCTTTTACAATCTTCTCACACATTACTACTCTTCACACATTTTATGGTCTATTTGTACTGGCTTATTTGTTTCTCCACACAAGACTCAATATCTCCATATTTGAGTCTTTCTTTTCAATCAATCAAGATTTAATAAGTGTCTGCTATGTGCCAGGCACTGTGTTAAATGCTGGGGATACAAAAGGAGGCAGAAGACAGTTCATGCCCTCAAGGAGTTCACATTCTAATTGCTAGCTAACATTTATGTAGTATTAACCCTGTACCAGGCACTGTGTTAAGTGCTTTGCACATATTATCTCATTTGATCCTCAGAACAATTGTGGGAGGCAGGTGCTATTCTTATTCCCATTTTACCGAGAAAACTGAGGCAAACAGAGGTTAAGTGACTTGCCAAATATCATGCACCTAATTTCAAAGGCTAGATTTGAACTTAGATCTTCCTGTCTCCAGGCCCTGTACTCTATCTGTACTACTGAGGTGCCCTAGTGTGGTAGAGAAATTCAAGAGTGCAACTTAGGGAGGAATCAGAAATGGCTGGCCTGGACATAATCTTAAATGGAGTTCTAGGAAGAATTATCTGTGGGCAATTAATGGAATATGAATGGTGAGAGAGAGGGGAAAAATCAAATATGACTCTGATAATAGAAATTTGGATAATTGTGAGGGTGATGCTTTTATAAAATAGAAATAAAGAAGTTTAGAAGAGGAGTGGGAGAAGTTTTGGGGAAAATGTGAGTTCTGTTTTGGCATGCTGTATTTGAGGTGCCAGAAAACACATCAATAAAGAAGTCTAGAATGCTGTTAAAGATTTAGGATTTAAATTTGGAAGAGAGAGTAGGACTGGCCATCTAGATTTGAGAGTCATTTGTATAAATATGATGATTGAACCCAAGGAAGTGGGTGATATCACCAAAAGGATCTAGAGTGAGGAGAAAAGAGGGGCCAGGATGGAGCCATGGGGGATGCACATGCTTATGGAATGGGAGAAGAATATTAATCTAGCAAAAGAAGCTCCCAAAGGGTTTAGATAAGAGGATGACCATGAGGGAAGAGCATTTCTAAAAGTCACTGAAGAAGAGAAAATGTAGGAGGAGGGGATGGTCAATAGAGTCAAAAGTTATAGAAAGGTAAAGGATGACAAGGGTTGAAATAAAGGCTATTGGACTTGAAGGGATTAGAAATCAATTTTAAATAGCTTGAGAAAAGAGTGGATGACAAATTTAGGCTTTGGCTGTAGACAACTCTTTTTAGGATTTTGACAACAAAAGGGAAACTAGATAAAGGACAAAAGCTTGAGGGGAAGGGAGGGTAAAGTAAAGGATTTATTTTTAAGGATATGGGAAATCTGAGCATGGTTTCAGGCAGGAAGGATAGGGAGGCACTGAAGAATAGAGAGATGGAATGATCCATAGGGCAAAATCCTGGAGTAGATGAGAGGGGATGGACTTGAGAGTAAAATAAATCTGTCAGCCTCCATGAGATAAAGGGTCATCTCTTCCTTTGAGACTGGATCAAAAGAGGAGTGTCTGGCTAAAGATGCATAGAGGTTTTGAGTTGTCAAAAAAGAGCAGGAGATTGACCACATGTGTAGCTTCAATTTTGCTAAATAAAAGCGAAGGTAAAAGCATTTATGGAGACAATAGGAGATGGGGAATGGTGTTATGAACATGAGAAAAGAGAAGCATGGAAATAGAAGGAATGCTTTGAAATCTGAGATGTTGAAATAGATAAACTTCTACTAGTTAATTGTTTAACAGCTTGGGAACTTATGAAGCAGGTGGTGGGGGTGATCCATAATTAGAATTGGCAAGGCATGAGTGATAGAAGGGACAGGAGGACAATGGAGTGAAGTATTGGGGACAATAGCTTGTTAAATAAGTTAACTGTTGGTTAAGATTGTAAAGGAAGGAGTAAGGGACTGGAGCAGAGATGATCAACTAATGATGGTCGCTCTCCACTGTGCTTTGCAGCAGTTTTTTTATGCTAATAGAGAGCTGAGGAAGTGCTGATTTCAGAGGTGGTAAACAGCACAAGGGGAGGACCTTTGCCTCTTGGGTCTCAGACTACAGGGTGACAGTGGCTATGTCACTACCAGGAGGGAGAAAGAGATAGTAAGAGAGAGGCGGGGGTGGGGGTGGAGACAGAGACAGAGAGAAGCACTTAGAGATACCTTTTTGTGAATGAACAGAGGTACCCTGTTCCCAATGGCATACTATTTAGAGATGCCTAAAACCTCCCTGGAAGCAGCTAAGTAGGCAGCAAATAGAGCACTGGGTCTGGAGTAAGAAAGACTTGAGTTCAAATCTACTCTCTGAGACTTATTACTGTTATGATCCTGGGCAAGTCACTTAACCGGTATGCTTCAGTTTCCTCAACTACACAGTAGGGATAATAACAGCACTTACCTCTCAGGGTTGTTGTGAGGATCAAATGAAGTTGTATTTGTGAAGTGTTTGGCGTAGTGCCTGTCATATAGTAGGCACTTAATAAATGTTTGTTTTTTTCCTTTTGAATGACTAGCTTAATGGAAGAAGCAAATGCAAATACCTGTCTAAGTAGGAATCCATTTTTTTTTTGCTGTTCTAAGTTGTTAGTATCCTACTACTCTTTAATGGGTCGATCTTTATTTTCTGTTTTTCATGGAGGTCTCTTCTATGCCTTTTACGTTCTAGCCAAGCAGCTCTCTGATTATGCTTTGTATTCTTCCGCTCTGCACCTTTGCTCACATTGTCTTGTGTGCTTGGAATGTTTTCCTTAACCCATTTATATCTGTTGAATTCTTGCCCATCCTTTAAAGCCCAACTCAGATGCTGTTTATTCCATGAAGGTACCTCAGCTCCCTTGAGTCAATAACAAGCTTACTCCTTGGTTCTCACATAGAGTTTTGTTGTTCAATGCTGTAATGTAATTACTACGTAACATTTTGTGTACTATCTTCAACAGACAGGATGTCCTATTAACTCCTAACTAACATTATGTGTCTTTTCTTCTAGACTCTAAAATTCATAAGGATAGGGAATGTGTCTTAGCTAACCTTTGTATCTTCCCTAGAGCCTAGTACAATATTAAGGGAAAAAAACACTGTAGATATATAATAAATAAAAAGCAAAAATATATAATAAATATAAATAAATATATATAATAAAATAATAAATGAATTAATTTTTTATTTTCATTATTCATGACTTAAATTTAATTCAATTCAACCAATATTTATTAAGTACCACTATGAACAAAACACAGGATGGTCCTAAAGGCTTCTCCATATTGGTTCAGAGTGATTTGAGTCTTCACAAAATGGGAAAAATGGATGGAATTCCAGTTCTACATATTATAAAAGATAAAGCCGACATACAATTAAGAGTGGAGCCATCCCCTGCATTCTCTTTCTCCCTTCTCCAGAAGAAATTCTGAGGATTCATGTCCTGGAGGTTATCCAGTTGGACCCTCCAGGTAAGCAAACATATGAAAACAGAGAGGCTTAGGATGAGGGAGAGGGAAAGGAAGAGTGAAAGGGAGAGGCTATAAGTCAAAAACTGAGGGAGCTGCTGTCGGCTTCTGACTCCCTGCCTGCACATACATTGGTTAACTAGTTAACAGATGAAAATATAAATACAAACTGTGAAATTAAAGGTAATGTGTAGCTAATAAGGACTGTAAAAACCAAATTTTTGAAGTCCCACTGATGTCTCTCTCAAGTAACAAATAAAGAAAATTCATCTGCATATTAGTTTGAACCTAAATGATTGAGTTATGATGTTTACTTGTTAATGTCATTCCATCAATAGTGTTTTTGGTTGGATGTCTCAAAGAATAGCTTCTACTTAACAAGACAGAATCCAGACAAAGCAATGATCTGTCTTTACTCAACCCAGACTTAATATGTTAATTTTGATTTAATTTAATTTTCTTCTGCTCATGGCATTGAAATTTTCAAATGGTTCATTTCCTGCTTAATTATCAGCTAAGAATGTCACCCTATCTAGATAGAAGTCCTGCTATGTCAAGTGTTAACTCATCTGTCTGGGTACATTTTTAGTCTTTTCACTATTGTTGGTTTTGAGACACAGAAGAGAAAATGTTTCTTTTTTTGTCTATTACTTAAGAATAACTAGCAACTTTCAAAAAAGGGCTTCAGGCTCAAGAATTTTTTTTCAAAAACCTTTTATCTTATGTAGGATTTAAAAACCTAAAGTCTTTTTTTTTTGTACTTTTCACTGTTCACTTAAAAGTTCTTGCCTGTGGTCTTGCAGGTCTAAGGCAGAGTATTGGCCAACAGTGGGGAAATGGAAGACACCAGCATACATTTATTTCATCAGGTGTGCACTTTGAACTGATTGAAGACCATTTCTCCTGCTTGTTTCTTTTTTCTATTCTGCACGCCACCTTGGCTTTATAATCGTTTTCCTCTGCCTCAGAGATCAACCTACCTTATTACTTTTCACTCCTCACTTGCTAACCTCTTTTCCTCCTTACTCTTATCTATTTCATTTGTTGATTGATTGATTGGTTTCATTTCTCCTTCTCTTACTTTTCTCTGTTCTATGCCTTCTTTTCTCTTTTCCCTCTGTAGGAAACTATACACCTGAATTTTCAAAGACAAATGTGGTCATACACACACATGTATGTACACACAAATACACATGCACACACATATATGTGGGTATGTATATATGTAAAAGCACTATCCTTTATCAGAAAGTGTATTTGGATTTTTGGGTCAGAAAATATGGTTCTTCCCATATCTTTTCTTCTTCTTTCTGTTGATCAGTCTCCTTTCATCCTTTCTCTCTCAAGAATTTGTATATTTAAGAATTTCCTTACTTAACAGAAAAAAAACCCTATGTATTAACCATGTAAAGACTTACAAACCTATATGTGCCACCACTGTCTTAATTTCGCCATTAATTGCCATTATAAAAGTAAAAACAATGAGCTAGCTGCTTACTGTTTAAATACTGACATAAGAACATCGAAACTGGACTCTTTTTTTTCAACCAAAGACAAGGTAGAGCTGTCTCTACCTTGAGGGGGTCCCAAAGAGGAGGTTGACTGGAACTGAGCACAGGATGCATCCAGGGAACAATAGATATTGACTGGTACCTGCTGTTTGCTACCAATTGTAGGTGAATAGCCTATAGTCTGAAAGACACATATCTGATAGAAAAGACTGCAGGGCCCAGATATAAAGCAGGGACTAGATTTAGGGACCAACTTTGAGAGGATAAAATATCCTTAACTCTGTTTGGATTCAAATAATTCAGTTTTCCAATCATGCAGTATCAAATACACCTCACAGCCAGAGTCAGGAATAGCCAAGTGGGTAACATTACCTTTCAAAGCAATATAATGGGGAAACTGAGCCAGGAGGATGTTATCTTAGACTAAGGCTAAAATTGTCCTCTCAGCTTTTCCTGATGCTGACTTCCCACCAGTATTACATTCTCTGAGTAGCTTGTGGCATTTCTCTCAAGATGGTGGATTATTGATTATTGATGGATTATGACCCATCAGACAACTCAAAATAAAATCCTATGAGCTTTTACCTTAAACAGCAGGTTTCACTAGTCACAGTTTAGGAAAAACTTTTCTAGAATTTACATCTCAAATTTATATTTGTCCTGGTGTAAAAAGCTAATCATTAGAGATTTCTAAACACTTGCAAATTCTCAGCAAGCCATAACCCAAACAAACTTTTTCAGCTAGTTTACACATTAAAACAATAACCAACAATAGCCCAACTATTTTAGTGGTAACCAAATTGTGAAAAGTTGCTTGGCATAACTGATACAAAAAGTTAATCAATTTGAAACTTGAGACAAACCCATTACTAATCAGGTGACTTCAGTTTTGTCAAATGCGTTTCCAAGTTACTTTACACAGAGAATCAACATCTCATCATTAACAGTTAAAACTAACACTTTAAGAAGAACGTGCTTACCCAAGTTTGGAGGCCAGCTTCGTTACCTTGAGGAGGATGTGCTGAACGTGGGTGATGCTTCCAGGCAAAGGTTGCCCTAGGGCCCCAGGCCATTGCCAGGGGGGCCCATGCTGTAGCTGCTAACCCTCCCCCCGCCTTCCTTTCCCAGGTGGGGGAGGGTGAAATCAAAGGTGAGGGGTAAAGGGTGAAACTCTCTTCTCCTATGAGAGGGATACCCTCTTGACTCAAGGGAAGGGAGTGACCAGGTGGTACAGGTGTTTCAAAACTCCTTAATGATCAATCACAAAACCTCCAGAACCTGCCAAGATATGTTTAGCTGTTCTAACTTTCCCTGTAACCTCCATGAAGGAGGATTCAGAGGTACAAAGGGAAGGGAGTAAGTAAGCCTCAGGGAACCAAAAAGCAACTGTAGTTTTCCCCAATTCCCTAGAATTGAGCATTCACTTCCAGATAGGGTATCCATCCTTGTCCTCTATGCTGTAGAAGGTTTACCCAGGTCCATGGCCTTGAATTGACCCAGTGGACTGAGAACCTGAGAGTGTCAGGCGAGTGAGAGGTAGCCTCATAACTGACTGCTGGAAAAGCACCTCCAAGCCTTGGTGCTTGGAGAGAGACCCTGACTGCAGAGCAAGAAAGGGGGGGGCTTACATACCTTCCAGTCTTGACTGGAGAAGAACTTGGGGGTTAGGCAGTTTCCCCATATGGGCCACCAAAATGATGCGGTTCAGGGTACAGGGGTACTGGGACAACATATCACAACATACGGGTTCTGCCTGAAAGAATTCGACCCAAGCCTTCTTTTAGCCAAAGACAAGGTTTATTAGAACATCCATCATATTGGGCAGACTCTTAAGGAGTCTGAACATTAGTAAGCTATTGGCTTATTGGCTAGAATATAAGAATCTAAACAGTGGCTAGATTTTAGGAATCTGAGCAGTGGCTAGAGTATAAGAATCTGAGCTGTGGCTAGACTATAAGAATCCAAGCCTTGGACTCTTTTCTATGGTGGTGAATAAATAGCACATACCCTGGAGAATTCTGTTAGCAGAACTATAAGTTCATATATAATTTCACCTTTTGTTATTGCCTTCAGTTAAATTTTGTGTTTTACGAAAGTAATAGGTCTTAAGCATATTGACTTTTCTTATGAATCATCATTGAATGTATCAATATGAGGAACCTGAACAATGGAATTAGTATCTGACTGCTCAGTGAAAACTTAATAGTTAATCTTCCTTTGTTGCATAGTAGCATGGAAGTTTCTATGTAAACAGTTGCTGATTATGGAATGTTTTTCAGTTATCTGAAGGTCATATTTGAATTGAAGTAGCAGGAGACATTTATATTTTTCAATGAAATTACATTGAAGTTTTATTTTGATGAAAGAATAAATAAGTGATAATCTCATCCCACAACATGTTTGATGACTTTATGATGGGGCGATTTATAGCAAGACAGCATGGCATAGTGGATAGAGAACTAGCTTTGTGATCTGAAAGCTCTGGGCTCAGACTCTGCCTCTGACAAATCTTAGTAATATAATCACGGACAAATCACTTAACCTCTCAATGCCTGATTCTCTAAGATTCTAGGTTATAGATGAATTACCAGTCTGTAGGGAATTTCCCTACCAGGATTTATCTATAACAATGAAATTACAAGTTCAGAACTCCCTCCTCCAAAAAATAAAAGATGTGATAGTTGAAATGCATGCAGAAGGGTTGTTAGAGTGAACCAAAATACAGAATATTTGTGTTGAGGTAGGACACCCTGAGGAGAAATCTTGAAAAGATACTAGTATTGCTGTACTTTTCATAGACTATCATAGACAGTTACGTAGGATCTAAAATACTGCTTCCAGAAACTTACTTAATGGGAGAGATTCCCTTTAAAATCATTGTTTCATTTCCCCGTGAGGCCAAATAGCTTTTTCTAATGTGCTATTTGTTGTCTTAGTGGACAGATTCATATGAAAACCATTGTGTAAGAAAAAAGGACAAAATTGGAATCATAAGTCATGGGTTCGAGTTCTCATTTTTGTTGGGGAAGTTCCTCAACTCTTGTAACCGTATTTTCTCCACCAATATGTAATATTAATGAACGAATTAGGCTTAGTCCTGCCTAAACAGCAGACCCAGGCCTGTGATCTGATGAAGCAGATTTGAAATATCTAATCTCACAGTAATTTTGCCTTTGGGAGTGCTGTTATGAAACATGTGAATGGTGTATGATTATGCCCATTGTTATGGAGAGGAAATTCTTCAAGCCTGGGCTACAGAATTAGCATCCCAGCCTTGTCCCAAGAAAGGTCAAAGGTCACTGTCTCCTTTTTTGCCTTTCAGGGCTAATTTGTGCTGTCATGCCCTGAACAGAGAGACACAAGGAAATGCAAAGGACAGGGTCAGGCACAAGTGTTATTGGAAATGAGATTAGTTCCTTTAGATGTAGTTTTTGACAGAATAAAGACACACTTGTAATGGGTACTAATATCACCCAACTGAAAAAAGACAGGAAATGATACAAGGACCACCAGATCTTTCTTGTCTGCTTTTTTTTTTCCTCAGCCAACTGAACAGCTGAACAAGTACCCCAAAATATAAACAAGGAAACAAAATTACAATCTTCTCAGAGGCCTGGGTTTGAGGGAAGGAACTGAAAATGTTGCTAACCCAATCATCAAGGTCACTGCTCCATGTGTCAGGGAAGACCGACTACTTCTTACCCCTCCTTATATTCTCTTTCCTTTTGCTTGTGTTATTCTTACCCCAGGCACAAACCATACACTATTTCCTTGCCTCAGCTGATAAGAAAAAAACTTAAAATTCCAGAAATCCATGTAGATGGGAGGCATTCTTATTTTATGTAGAAGACATGCTAACATTCAAAATGAGGATAATACATACCACCTAACTCATAGGGTTGAAAGGAAAGTACTTTGCAAATTGTTGACCGTTATATAAATGAGTTATTACCTCTGTTACTTATTTTAGTGCACGCACACCTATCTGATGCCCAAAAATGTGTACTAGAACAGCTATTATAGACCATTTTATATGGTATATAATATGGTTAATGGTATTACATAGCAAATGGTATATTTCATAGATGCTTTCCTCCCAAAGTCTTTAGGCTTATAAGAGTTTTATTTGGCCAGTGAAATCAGTAATTTTTCCTGATCACATTTACCATTACAGCTCTAACTCAACCCATACCAGTCATAATGGGGTAGGGTATGAACATCTGCATAGTGTCTGGCACTCAATATATAATTGTTGACTTGCATCAAATTTAATTAGTTAATTTATAGAGGTTACATTTTATGTCCATTTTTTATTTTGATGGTATGCTGTTTTCTTTTTCCTTTATAATAATTTTCACATGGAAGGGCCTGTGACATAGTGGAAAAATCATTGGGCTTGGAGTCATAAAACTTGGCTTTAAGTTCTAGTTCTCTTACATTTATCATTTGTGTGACATTAAGCAAGCCATTGCAGTCATTTCTCTGAGTTTCAGTTTTCTTGTCTGTAAAATGGGGATAATAATATGTGCACAACCACTCTAAGAGGGTGGCTGTAAGCAAAGTGCTTTTAAAACTTAAACTATGATATTTTAGTGAGTTGTAATTTTTATTATATCTTTTGAATTATGCAACCTTCATTCTATTCAATTCAATCTCAAGAACAGAGGAGGAAAAATTTAACAAAGTAAATACAGCTGCAGAAGTGTTGCTAGAGTCTAAAATTTCTGTCATGTAGTTCAATTGTTAATATCAAGGCCTTGGTATATTAAACAAAACCTAACAAGAAAATGTTCAGAAAAAAAGCAAATAGTAGCCTTAAATATTGACTGGGGCGCCCTCATAGCTAATGCTATAAATCAATAAAATATTTATTACAAAGAAAACTATACAACCTCAGTCAAGAGAATATCTGAAACAAAGATAAAACCCTCTCTTCTAGAGCAGAACTAAAATAAAGCTTTTATCATCTAAGCCTCTTCAAAACAATTTCCCAAAATACTCTCTATTGAGTTCCAGATGTGAAGCCTCCAAATGTGAAGCCAATCAGATGTAATTTAAGATTCCTTGACAAAGTTAGCAACCTTGATTGTATCTTCCATAATGCACACCAAAACTCAGTAACAGCCTTCTACTGCATATATGAATTAGTATTGGAGTATACCCATTATATCAAGTCAATTTTTTCCCCTTTCTCCCTCATGTCCTATCTTTGTAATCTTTGTAATTGCCTAAGGCACTAAGAAGTTGCTCTTGCCAATGGTCAGGTATCTAGTAAGTGCCAAAGGCAGGATTTGAATGAACTGAATTCTTCCTGACCCTAGGGTTGGCCCTGCTACATCATTTATGCTGCCTCTAATGACAAATGCTAGAACTGGAAAATGGATTGGTCTGAACATGATAGGTTTTAAGCAGAAATATAATCCCAATTCACACGGTGCATCTCCCAGACACAGTAATTTCAGGTTCAAGGTCTTCTGTATGACCATATCCACTGACAACCCATAGCTTATGTGCTTGTACTTATGACATGTTTCCACTTTTACTAGTCAAATTAAGGATGTGATTAGTTCAAAGAAGATAATAAAATAGTATAGGAATAAAAGTAGAAATAAAACAGTGCCTCGATAACCGGGGGAACATTCTCCCATAAATATATGCACCACCAATAGGAAGGGAGCACACACTGAGAGAGGCACACAGGGAATATGCATGCTCAGTGCACATGTGTGTGGAGGTAACTCATAGGTCCAATGTTATAGGACAGCAAATGTCTTCTGGTGGTGGCTGCGTGCTATTACTACCAAGCCTTTTCCCTGATTATTTTACGTGGTACATAGTATCCACCAGCCAAATAATTTCTTCTGGATGTTTAGATGTGGCATGTCATCTTTTCCAGATTTTATACCAATAATCTCAGATGGTCACTATTTATTAATCTTCTACTAATCCTTTTGTTGCTTCTGGGCACTCCCAGACATAGCTTCACTGTGCATTAGGTTATGAAGGTTCCCCCTAATTTAAGCTGCTGTCTTTAACTGGAGTCCCAGGTCTCTTGGTTTAAAACCTATTTTTTCCCCTACAGTTTTTCTGGAGAGAGACAGAGAGAGACCATAGACACAGAGATACACAGTAACACTCTCACACACACCCACACAAAGAGAGAGAGAGAGAAAGAGA
>NW_020950792.1:888870-894089 GCF_900497805.2 Vombatus ursinus | reverse complement strand
AGAGAGAGAGAGAGAGAGAGAGAGAGAGAGAGAGAGAGAGAGAGAGTTTTATTTTGAAATGCAACAAAATATTGCAATACTGTTTTGTTATCTAGCTTCATTTTGCCACCTGTTTTCTCAATTTTTGAACCTTTAATAGGGAAGGGAGTTGAATAAAAAGTCAGCATATGAGAAAAAGGGCATTTGAATCGGGAGAAAGATAAGATTTTGTAAGATCTGACCACCATTTTCCATATTATGTTAAATATTTTAACAACAAATAATGGTATCAAAATGGTAAGGAATAATGTAATTTTTGGTCATGGTTTTACTTAAGGTAGCATTATTGTAAATAGCAAGGAATCTTTAGGTCATTGGGGAAAGGCTCACATTACCATTGGACTAGGGAAACAAACAAACATACAAACCAGGACTCTCTGAGTCCTGGTTCTGTCATTAACTACCTGTGTAACCTTTGGCGAGTCACTTTGTCTCTGTTTTCTGATCTTTAAAAATGGAGAGAATATTGCACTTCTGTCTCACAGTGTTATGAGAAACTATGTTGTAAAGTGTTGAAGTGATCTATAAATGTGAGTCAATATTATGAAATGTCAGCTATTCCCATGCCCTGGATTTTTATAAATTCAGTAATGTTTGCTTTAAAACTATCCTGTTTATGTTGGTCAAAGCTTTCTTTAATAATCTGTCACTGTGATGTGTCACTTTGGGAAGTTCTGACTTATCATTTTGCAGTAAAGAACAGAAGGGGATGTGTTCAAGTAGATTTATCATTTAGATGTGAGATATGTTGTAAAAATTGGAGCCCGTAAGATGAAGTGGTCACTTACTCTGAGCAAATATGTTCACCTTGTGTCCTGTAGAAAATAACAAACATTCTTCTATTAATCACAGCAAAAGGGTAAATTGATACTATGAGACGTTGGATAATAATGTAGTGTTTTACTTTATATAGGTGCAGTTTTGGCTTTTTAAAAATTTTTTTTTTTTGGCTTGAGGGTGTTTTAACACCAGCTAGTGTATTCCCACAGTGCAAGTTGATGATGAGACAACCATTGTAAGCTCCTAACATTATTAAGAATCAGTTTATCAGTTATCATATCACTTTCTCATTTTGTTGGGTCTCAAATACTCCCAGTTGCTTCTTCTCAATTCTATTTCATTTTGAAGGTTATTTTTAGACTCAAGGTTTTTTAAAAATTGCACTAAAAACTCTTAAAAGCTCATACTGGTTTTCCATCAAAAGTACAGAGTTGATTTTCTACTATTTGAATTCCAGTTTATTTTTTTCACCCTGATGGAAGATTCCTCCACTTTAAGCCCCCCGCCCTTATCTGATTTGTGCCTTTCCTGGACCAAAGGATATTTAAATGTTTATATTTAACAATTAATCTGTAATATAGGTAAAAATGAGTAACAAAGATGAAAAATAACAGCAGAAATAAATAATTAATATTTTTATTAATGTTTTAATGTCTGTAAAAGGTTGATAGCAAGATTTGCTTGAGATGATCTCCTTGAGCATAATGAGCCAAATTCAGTTGAAAAAAAAAATGAGTAAACAAGAACTAGTTATTTCTACTATAAAAACAAGTTTGCTATTTCAGCCAAGGAAATAAACCTGGAGGGAACTGGGAATCTTTCTTTTTTTATTAATGAATTTATTTATTTTTAGTTTTCAACATTTACTTCCACAAGATTTTGAGTTCCAAATTTTTTTTTTAAGTGAGACAATTGGGGTTAAGTGACTTGCCCAAGGTCACACAGCTAGTATGTGTTAAGTGTTTGGTCTGAGGTCGGATTTGAACTCAGGTCCTCCTGACTTGAGAGCCGGTGCTCTATCCACTGCTCCACCTAGCTGCCCCTTGAGTTCCAAATTTTTACCCCATCTCACCCCCCCCACCCCAAGATGGCATACATTCTGAATACCCCTTCCCCTAGTCTGCCTTCCCTTCTATCTCACCCCCCCTTCTTTTATCCCCTTCTCCTTCTACTTTGCTGTAGGTCAGGATAGATTTCTGTACCCCATTTCCTGTATTTCTTATTTCCCAGTTGCATGTGAAAACATTTTTTTTAAACATGTGTTTTTAAAACTTTGGATTCCAAATTTTCTCCCTTCCTCCCTCCTCATCCACCTTCATTGAAAAGGCAAGCAACTCAATTTAGTTTATACATGTGCAGTTATGCAAAACACTTCCATAGTAGACATGCTGTGAAAAACTAACTCTATGTCCCTTAATCCTATCCTGCCCTCCCATTTATTCTATTCTTTCTTTTGACCCTGTCCCTCCTCAGAAGTATTTGCTTCTGATTACTCCTTTTCCCAATCTTCCCTCCTCTCTATCATTCCCCTACTCTCTTGTCCCCTTCCTCCCCCCCTATTTTCCTGTAGTGTAAGACAGATTTCCATACCCTATTGAATGTGTATGTTATTCCCTCCTTAAGTCAAATCCTATGAGAATAAGATTCACTGATTCCCTCTCACCTTCTCCATTTCCCCTCCACTGTAAGAGCCTTTTCTTTTCTGGTTTTTTTTTTTTGTGAGATAATTTACTCTGTTCTACCTCTCCCTTTCTCCTTTTCCTAGTATAATCCTCTCTCATCCTTTAATTTTATTCTCCAGATATGACCCCTTCATCTTCAACACACCCTGTGCCCCCATCTATCTATCTATCTATCTATGTACATACATACATATAATTTTTTTCCCTCCAACTACCCTAATACTGACAAAGGTCTCATGAGTTACAAATATCATCTTTCCATGCAGGAATGTAAACAGTTCAACCTTAAAAAGTCTCTTATGATTTCTGTTTCCTGTTTACCTCTTCATGTTCCACTTGAGTCTTGTATTTGAAAGTCAAATTTTCTATTCAGCTCTGGTCTTTTCATTAAGAATGCTTGAAAGGCCCCTATTTCACTGAATGACCATTTTTTCCCCTGAAGGATTATACTCAGTTTTGCTGGGTAGGTGATTCTTGGTTGTAATCCTATCTCCTTTGTCCTCCGGAATATTATATTCCATGCACTGTGGTCCCTTAATGTAGAAGCTGCTAAATCTTGTGTTATCCTAATTATGTCTCCACAATACTTGAATTGTTTCTTAATGGCTGCTTGCAATATTATCTCCTTGACCTGGGAACTCTGGAATTTGGCTACAGTATTCCTAGGAGTTTTCCTTTGGGGATCTCTTTCAGGAGGAGATTGGTGGATTCTTTCAATTTCTATTTTGCCCTCTGGTTCTAAAATATCCGGGAAGTTTTCCTTAATAATTTTTTGAAAGATGATGTTTAGGCTCTTTTCTTGGTCATGGCTTTTAGATGCTGATAATTTTAAATTCTCTCTCCTGGATCTATTTTCCCAGGTCAGTTGTTTTTCCACTGAGATATTTCACATTGTTTTTTAATTTTTCATTCTTTTGGATTTGTTTCAAAGTGTCTTGATTTCTCATTAAAGTCACTAGCTTCCAATTGCTGTATTCTAATTTTTAAGGAAGTATTTTCTTCAGTAATCTTTTGGACTTCCTTTTCCATTTGGCAAATTTTGCTTTTTAGGACATTCTTCTCCTCATTGGCTCTTTGGACCTCTTTTGCCATTTGGGTTAGGCTATTTTTTAAGGTGTTATTTTCTTCAGTATTTTTTTGGGTCTCCTTTATCAAGCTGTTAACTTATTTTTCATGATTTTCTTGTACCACTCTCATTTCTCTTCCCAGTTTTTCCTCTACTTCTCTTACTTGCTTCTCAAAATCCCTTCTGAGCTCTTCCAAGGCCTGGGACTGATTCATATTTTTTTTTTGGAGGCTTTGAATGTAGGAGCTTTGACTGTGTTGTCTTCTTCTGGTTGTATGTTTTGATCTTTGTCACTAAAGTAAGATAACATAGTCTGACTCTTTTTGCACTGCTTACTCATGATCCCAGCCAATTACTTGAGTTTTAAACTCTTTGTTAAGGCAAAAGTATGCGTCTAATGTGGAGGATGTACTGTCCCAAGCTTTGGGGGTTTGTACAGCTGTTTTCCAAAGTATTTCTAGGGACCTGTAAATTTTCAGTTCTTCCAAGGTGGTATGATAAGGGGCGAGGTGTCTCTCCACCACCACAACAAGCTCCACCACGCCAGCATTCCTCCTTGCCCCAGGACCTTCCCTCAGCACTGTGACCCTGATCCAAGCAAGGGCAAGGCAAGAGACTCCTGCCTCAGCACTGGCAAAGAGATTCCTGCAATCCCTCTCTGATCAGTCACTCAATTCCCCCTCGGTCTGTGGGCCAGAAGCTCAGGAGGCAGCCATTGCCCTGGGGCTGCACTCAGGACTTGTGGCTGAGACCTAGCTTCTCTCTCACCAAAGTCACAGACTTTGCCCACTGACCTTCTAAGTTGTCATCAGCGTTCTTGGGTTGAGAAGTCTGGAAACCACCACAGCTGCCCGCGATTCAGTCCTCTGAGGCCTGCACCAGGGTCGCTTCTGCCTGCGCGCGACAGCAAACTATGTTCCTCTCCCAGGCTGGCGCGATATACCTTTCTGATTAACCATCCAGGTTGTCTTGGGCTGGAAATTTGTTTCACTCTGTCTTTTTGTGGGTTCTGCTGCTTTAGAATTTGTTTAGATCCATTTTTTTACAGGTATTTGGAGGGGTTTGGGGGAGAGCTCAAGCAAGTCACTGCTTTCACTCTGCCATCTTGTCTCCGCCCTGAATTGGGATTCTTTCAAAACAACAATTAGCATATCATTTGGAGAAATCATGTTGAAAATTATTGTTGTCCATTAATTTTGAACTCTGTTCCAACAAACTTTTATGTACTGTAAATATTATTAGCTCTAAAGTAAATGCAGTCATATTCTAGATGTCTTAATTTAAGTCTGCTCCTCTGAAAGAGGGGAAAGTGCCACAGTTTAGAGCTGATGAATATTTTGCTTTCAGTATAGAATAGTTATTCTAAAAGGCTAGTTTTTTAATCAGAAGATCTAGGTTCAAATCATGAACTTACTCATGGTGTGACATTGAGTAAGTAACTTAATATTTCTGGGCCTCAGTTCCCTCAACTGTAAAATGAAGCAGGTGGATTAGATTACTTCAAAGTATACTTTCATAGTATACCTATGATCCTTTAGAAGGTCATCCTTTTCCTCTAGTCCCCATTCATGTCTTCCTTCCTTCTTTCCTTCCTTCCTTCCTTCCTTCCTTCCTTCCTTCCTTCCTTCCTTCCTTCCTTCCTTCCTTCCTTC
>NW_020950792.1:817812-888860 GCF_900497805.2 Vombatus ursinus | reverse complement strand
TTCCTTCCTTCCTTCCTTCCTTCCTTCCTTCCTTCCTTCCTTCCTTCTCTCTCTCTCTCATATCTGCCAATAACCGAACTCTGAGTTTTTTGCTGCCAGAAAAAAACTTCTTGGCTAGAGACTGGAAACTCAAATGTCTGAAATATTCCCATTATATTTTCTCTTATTCAGACCACATCTAGAGTATTGATTATTATCTAATGTCTCATAGTGTCAATTTCCCCCTTTGCTGTGATTAACAGAAGAATATTTGTTATTTTCTACAGGACACAAGGCAAACATAATCAGAGTAAGTGATCACTTCATCTTATAGGCTCCAGTTCTTACAATATATCTCACATCTAAATGATAAAGGTGCCCAGTTCTGGGCACCACATTTTAGGAGAGACATTTGCCATCCAGAAAGCAACCAGAATGGTGAGGGATCTTGTAACCATGTAATATAAGGACTATTTGAAAGAATTAGAGCTATTTCGTAGGAATAGGAAAAGACAAAGAGGGTAATACCATTATTATCCTTAGGTATCTGAAGGGTCGTTATATGCAAGAAGGATTCAATTATTTTGCTTGACTTGAAGTGTTATCAATAGGAACTCTGGTGGAAGTTATAACAATATAGAATTCTGCTCAATATAAGGAATAACCACCTAATTACTAATGCTGTCCCAGTAATGGAATATACTAGATTGGTGGAGAATTCTTTGTTACTGGAGACTTTCAAGCTGAGTCTTGATGACTATAGTTTGCGGACATTTTAGATAGGATTTATGCTTCAAATAGTAACTAGACTAGATGGCCAAAACATTTTCTTTACATTCTGCAATTCTGTGGTCACCTAATGTGCTCATACTTTGATGTACTTTAACCTTTTGATGGCATTTATTTTTGTTTTTATGGAACCTTTTCTGAATACAATTCTTCCCTCTTCTTCACTTAGCAAACCATCTCTTATAATAACAAAAGGAAAAAGAAGAAAAGAAAAACAGTATCAAGCCTAATGAATATATCAGTGGACTCTGATAATGCTATGCTATCCATTCCATATTCAGAGATCCCTACTTTTCCCAAGAAAAGCGGGAGGCTCATTTTATCATTTCTTCTTTATGAAAAAGTTGGTGATTATAATAACAATCAAATCAAATCAAAACAATCAAATTAAACTATATCATAATGCAATAGTCACAAAAAACCAAAATACGAAAGTAGATTAATGGAACCACCTAACAAGGGACAATCAGAAATAATGGAACTTAATAACCTATGTTTGATAAATCCCAAAACATAAATTATTTAGAAAAGAACTTTTTTTTAATGAGAACTTCTAGGAAAACTAGAAAGCAATCTGACAGAAATTAGACCCAGATCAATATTTATACAATATTCCACATAAATTCAAAATAGCTATGCAATTCGAATATTAAGGATCACATTAAAAATAGGAGAACGTATACTTTTTGCAGCTCTGTGTAAGAGATATATTCTTAATCAAATTGGGGATAGAGGCAATTACAAAAGATAAAGCAGGTAATTTGATGACCTAAAATCAAAAAGTTTCTGCACAAATAAAATGTGTATCTAGGATAAGAAGGGAAACAGTTGAACTGGAAAAAAATATCTTGGAATTACATTTCTCATAGAAGGATTTGGTTTTCAATATATATAGATAATTCATAGAAATATATCACAAAATCATTCCTCAATAGATAAGTGATCAAAGATTATAATGAATATTTCTCTAAAGAATTAGTTTGTAATTCTATTATCATCTAAAGGAGGTAATACTCTTCTCTAAATCATTAATAATAACAAATATAGAAATCAAAGTAACCCTAAGGTTACCCAGAAAATTTTCACACCCAGAAAATTGGCAAAGATGGCAAAAACTGAGAGTGCTCAATGTTGGAAGGACTGTGGGAAGATAGACACACTAATGTATTGTTGGGTGGAAATGTAAAATAGTGCAACTAATTAGGAATACAATTCAGAATTATGCAAATGAAATGCTGACATCTCATATCCTTTGACTCAGAGATTCATATGCCCCTAGGAGGTCATTGATTAAAAAAATATGTATAGCAATGCTTTTTTTGTGATAGTAAATAAGTGGAAACAAAGTAGATGCTCATTAATTTTTTGGAATGGCTAAACAAATTGTGGCACATAGATCTAATGGAGTATGTTTTTCTGTAAGAAAAAAAGAATATGATGAATCTGTAGAAACAAGGAAAGAGGAATAATAATAATAATACTAATAACAACAGTGGTATCTGCTGGTATTTACATATGTGCTCTCCCACATACCTGAAATAGATTTTTTCTTAACTCCTTTTATATCTTTTGAAGTTGAAGCCTAAATCAAATTCCTCCTACTCCTTAAAGCCTTTCCTGAGCTCCAAAATGAAAGTAATCACTTTGTCCTTAAACTTTTCATGACATTTTCTCTTGACTTCTTCCTTGTTCTTATAACCCTTTGTATCCAAAATAGCTATGTCCTTGTTTTCCCATCCTTCAGCTTCCCCCATTTGATTGTAAACTCCTTGCACAAAGGAAATATGATGCATATATCTACATATCTATGTCTATATCTATATATCTCTATATATCTTTTTATCTATCTATCCATCTATCTATCTATCTATCTATCTATCTATCTATCTATCTATCTATCTATCTATCTATCTATCTATCTTTATAGTAGGATTTTAATGAACATTTGTTGGTTAGAGTTGAATGGCTTTGCAAAGTTTCCAAAGAGCTATGTCATATATTATCTCATTTGATCATCACAACAACCTTGTGAATTAAGTAGGGCACATCTACAGGAGTGAAACCATTGACAACCTCAAAATTAGGGAAAAGAGTAGATAACCATTTAAAAAACATCCGCAAAACTCAAAAAATACAGCAATTTTAGGTCATTTCATCTAGGGGCAAACAGTATTTATGTGCCTCAGGAATCCTTCAATAGCCACAGTGTTAGAGGATAGTTTATATCCACAATAATTGCCTGGGATTAAATAATGTTAAACATACTCTATTTAAGACAGTGTGAATGTGTGGAATATGTTTTAGGAAGATATACATCATAAATGGTCAACATTTTAAATGTTGTAACACTTAAGTGTGAAGTTAAAAAATGAGGTTTTACTGAGTCATTTGTAATAGTCTCTTACTTTCTTCAAGTATCTCCTGAAATATTATTTATTTAAAGAAATCTTTTCTTTATATTACACAAAGATAAGAAGTCCATTTGTTCTTGTGCCATCATTTAAATATTATTCCTCCCTCATGAAATTCTAGCACAATGGATAAGGCAAAAGTATGAAAGTATTAAAAAATCATAGGACCTCTCATCCTTTTCTAACATATTATTTTAAAATATAATATGATTTTTTATATATTCTGTTCAGGAAGATGTGTGTCTAAATAAATATTATATAATCCATCAGGTTTTTTTGTTTTAACTGGGGGCCCCTGACAATGAAAAAGAGATACTGCATATGATTTTGGACTTCTATTTTAACACTTCAATAACTTAAAAGACCCAAGAGTTCAATGCAAATTTTCAGGGAAGGTTCCTAAAATACTTAAAAGAAAATATTTAGTAAAGGATAGAAGAGATACTTAAATCCTTAAGTCAATAACTGCTTGCTCTTATCCCTGAGATAAGAATAACTTAATGGTCTGCAAGGGGTGCTGAACTAGATAACCTTTGGTCCCTTTGAGCTACAAAATCATATGATTATTCATGATGAATGTTGATTTTAATCTATTTGTAACATTATTAAAATGTAGTAAATTTGATATAGAATGAATGCCCATTGCCTGGTAAAAATATTTTTGGATCCTTTTAAACACTTATGTACATAGTTCATGTTTCTTATTAATTATCTTATAATAGCCCATCTCCCCTTCCCTGGCTACCCTTGGGGTATTGGACAGAGCATCATTCTTTTTTTCTTTTTTCTTTTTTTTTTTTTTGATGGATGAAAAATAAGTTTACTAAAGTAAAGCAAGGGTAAACAAAATTTTAAAGAGTGAATATTTAGTCTACTTAAAATGGTTTCCAGTCTCCTAAATCAATATAGTGACTCTCATTTTCATGTAAACAATTGACTAATTTAAGTAGGTATAACAGAAGTTCTGATTGACAACACTTGGTAAGTTGTATGTATTTTTAAGTAATAAAGCTGAAATTCTTTAAGCACCTTTTGACATTCTTTTTTTCTAATTAAGATCTATACCATTTAAGGGAGAATTATGGTGGACCAACTGGCACGAGTTTGGGGGGAAGAAATAGCTATCAAAAATAAAATTTGAGGCTTTTTGGGTTCGAGGAGAAACATTTAATGACCCTGCTTGGAACCTGTCCGTGGTGTGTCTGACTCTAGTATGTACCATTTTAGACTGAGCAGTCTCCAAACCATACAGGACACTGAGAACCTTGTAGATTTTAGGAGTGGCATTACCTAAAATGACATATTTTTGGCACACAAGTAAAAAAAAATCTTGGACTTTGCAGGCTAGGAGGGACTTTGAGGATCATCTAACTCAGCTTACCCATTTCACAGAAAGGACTATAATTCAAAGACAATAAATGACTTGTTCAAAGTCACAAACTAGTATATGGTAAATCTAAGACTAGAACACAGGTCTTTCAATGTTCTTTCTTCTGTATAATTTTTAATGCTCCATAGGTAGGCTTGGCATGTGGCTTTGGGAAGGACATCAGACAGATATATTATATACCAGTGAAAACCTGTTCTACCTTAGATCTTTTAAATGGTTGCCTATACTCTCTGTAGGTCTTTATTACTGAAAATGAATATATAACCTTGCCTTATAAGCTCAAATCTCAATACCTCCAGCATTTCAAAAGGATCAATTGGTAGAGTTTATTTTGTACTTAAGGAATATCAAGAGATGAAGCATTTTCATAGGATTCCTGAATTTAAACTTGTTCACTAGTTGCTACTTTAGAGATGTAGGATATATTATTTTGTTTACAGCTGATAAAATTGTACAGATGTTCAATTTCTTTGAACTCTGAAATTTTCATTATGGCTATGTGAAAATCAAATTTCATTTCATGGGTAAAGAAAGCATTGCTAAATCAGGTTTTGAATTTTTGCAAGGTTCATTTTCTATCTAGGGTTGAAAGACATTTGTTTATATGATATTCATAATTTAGACACAGCCTGTTTTCTAGAACTCATTGCAATATAGATTGTATTCAAGGCAAGAGTTATAATATCTTGTATGGTTTTACCTATCCCTATCATGTAAAATACACTAACATAGGAATACTTGGATAGTAAAATTTCATATGACCCTTTACTTACAACCTTACAATGCAGCAGTGATTATAAAAAAAAATCAGTATAGACTGAAAAATGAATGGAAAAAATAAAGTTACCTTCTCTCGTACAGCAAACATATTTTTTCATAAATCTGTATGATGGTTTTTTGTACCTTTTCTTACTACTTTAATATGAGAATTATTGTCTTTCCTTTTTCTAATGGTTTGAATTGAGGATTCATACATACTATCCCTGTGTTTCCTTTCTTTTGTCAATTGTATTTTTAAAGGAATTGTTCAATTATTCTTCTACTTCTTTTATTTGACTTTAAAAATCCTTCTTGAGCTTTTCCAAGAAGGCTTTTTGGGCTTGAGACCAGTTCATCTCCCCTTTGAGGTTTCAGATATGGGTATATTCACAATGTTGTCCTTTCCTGAATTTGTGTTTTGATAAGATACTTCTCTATGGTCATTATTTTTCTTTGTTGCTTCTTGCTCATGTTATTTGCCTTTTTTCTGTGTTTTAAAGTTGATCTCTGCTTCTGGGCCACAGGGGGCACTGTCCCAGCCTTCTCATGGTATATCTCATGTACCATATATATCATATAATGAGGTATATCTCATATCTCAGATATATGTACATATATATGATATATATATACATACATACACACACATATATGTCTATAAATTCTGCACCCTAAATCTATCTGTCTGTTTGAAGGTGAATGGTATGTTTTGTCATCTATCCTTTAGAATCATCAATGATGATTTATAATCATAATTCTTATAGCTTTCAAAATTCTTTCCATTGTTATTATTATTCTCCTAGTTTTGCTCATTTCATTTATGATAAGTTTATAAAACTCTTCAAAATTGTTGGTTTTTGTAATACTAGTGTCACAATATAAATTGTTCTAGTTCTGCTTACTTTACACTACATCAGTAAATATAAATCTTCTTAGTTTTATCATCTCTAAAAATATAGCTAGTAGTAACACTTTCCTTCTAGGGGTGTTGTAAAAATAAATAGATAATATTTGTAAAGTTCTTTGTAAGCATTAAGGGGGTATATAAATGCTATTATTATGTGAGCAGTTCTGAAATAAGAAAGTATTTTGCTTAGTTCATGAAACATTTGCCTATTATGTGCAGAGCCCTGAGCTAGGTTCTGGGAGAAATACAAAGTGTAGATCAAATATGGTACCTTCCCTCATAGAAATGACAGTTTATTGTAAAAATAAGAAATATATCTAGATAATTATGATATAAAACATTTTATCAGTGGTTTCAAACTCAAATACAATGGATCAGATCCCTGCAATGCTGCATATTTACTTAGAAAAACTACAAATTAACCTTATCTATTTTATATTTTTATTTTTTCACCAAATATTGCTCAAATGTATTTTAATCTGGTTTCAGCCACATTTGTGAGTTTTGATACCTCTGCATTAAATGATAAGCACATGAGAGGTACAAGATAATGTGCCAGATGAGGTCAAAGATTATTTGTTGCTAGTGGAGAGGATAAGAAAATGGTATTGGTGACCATGACATTTGACAGTAGCTTCATTGTGATGGAATACTGCTATGCTGTGAGAAATGAGGAGCTCAACGATCTTAGAAAAACATGGAAAGACCTACACGAAATAATGAAGAGCAAAATGAGCAGAACCAAGAGAACGTTGTATACAGTAACAGTAACATTGTTTTAAGAATGACATTGGGACAACTGGGTGGTACAGTGGATAGAGAACCGATCCTGAAGTGAGGAGAACCTGAGTTCAAATCTGACCTCATACCAAATACTTGACACTTACTAGCTGTGTGACCCTGGGCAAGTCACTTAACCCCAATTGCCTAAAAACAAACAAAAACAAACAAAGAAACAACAAAAAAACCCAAGAATGATATTGAATGAATAAGTCACTTTGACTATTATAAATATCCAAATCAACTATAAAGGACATGTGAAGAAAGATGCTATCAGCATCCAGAGAAAGAACTGATAAATAAAAATTTGTGTAGAATAATTTTACATACACATACACACATACATATATACGTACCTATTTATGTCTAATGGTAGCTACATCTAGGTTGAAGGAGGGAAGAAATAGAAGAAATTTACATGATAACTTTATTACATATTTAAAAGGAATAGCAAATTGTACATAATAGATTTGTAGTTTCATGTGTAATCATATTTTTACTTTTATTTTCATTATACTGTGTTTTGGAAATGCTTGTTTTATTCCACAAATTAAAAATATAATAAAAAAACTAGATTAATAAGATAGGAATAAATTTAAGAGGCAAAGAAACCAGATTATATTTTAGGGATAGAAGACATTGTGAAAAAGAAATGCAAACAGAAGAGGAGGACCTGTTGTGTTCAAGGGCAGCTGACAAATAGTACATTTTAATTGGAGAATACAGTGCAAGAGGAAGAACAAGGACAGAAAGTAGGGTGGTGTCAGATTGGAGAGCTGCCTTGAATTCCATGCAAAGGAGTTATAATTTTCCTTGGTAGGTAGGAGGGAGTCACTGAAGATTTTTTCAGCAGTGGGGTGATGTGGCCAACTTATGTATAAAAAAGATGTTCGGTACATATGAGGGGGATGGATTGTAGGGGAAAGCACGTCAAGTCTGAAAAGCCTGGTAGGCGTTTATTGCGGGTTAGAATGAGAGACTATACTAAGATGGTCTCAATGGCATAAATGAAGAGAGGTTAGATTTCAGAATTATTTTGTAGTTGGACTTAGGAACTGATTGAATATGAGCAGTAAGAGCAGTTCAAGGGTGAAATAGAGAATAAAGGTTATAAATATTACATATGAGCTTTATGGAGAAATCAGATTATAAGTAATAAAGTCAAAAGATGGAGCAAGTTTTATGGAAAAGATTATAAACACAATTTTGGCTATGTTGAGTTTGAGATGCTAGTGGAGGTATCCTGTAGGGAACTGGAGATGAAAGTCTGGAGCTCAAAATATAGTTCAGGGCTAGAAATACAAAATTCACCACAGGGTTCATATAAGGAGTAACTGAAGATGTGAGAATGATATTACCAAGAGAAAAAGTATAGAGAAGGAAGAGAAGACCAAAGACAGAATTTGGGGAAATAAAACATAGGAATTTGAATTAGTCACAAACAAGGGAATGCTCTGTGAATTTTGAAATTTTAAATTGTGGATGTTTGATCACTTTATCCTATTCATTTCATTTCCTTGATTTGGCAGCTAAAGCCCCTATAGATAAGTGAGTTACTGGTATCACAGTTTGTGGTAGGAAAGAGGAAAGGAGAAAATGCATACACAAAACATGTCTTGGAGTGAAATTTATTAAAGAATATTCTGCTCAGCAAACCATAGCCTCAGAAAGACTGGGGAAATGGGGGATGCTGTGCAGATATTGGCATGGTGATTCAGAAACTCCCAAGATAGCTTCCCAGCTTTTCCGCATTTTATAGGGAAAATACCATTTTTAATAAGTGTTAGGGATTTTCCCTTGCTTTTCAGGGGTTCTGGGATAGGGATTGTTCTTTCTTTTTTTTTTTTTGGTTAGGCAATGAGGTTGAGTGACTTGCCCAGGGTCACACAGCTAGTAAGTGTTATTTGTCTGGGGCCAGATTTGAAGTCAGATCCTCCTAAATCCAGGGCTGGTGCTTTACCCACTGTGCCACCTCGCTGCTCCCAATAGGGAGGGATTGGTCTTGAAGCAAAGTTAGTTTCAATGACCTCTGAGGCTCTTTCTAGCTCTAAATTCGTGACCCTATGATCTCCACTCCTAGTTAAAAAATTTGGCATTTCTGAGCATTGTAATAACTTGAAGGAGTAAAGCAGGGAGAAAGGAAAACTTGAAGACAGTCTGCCACATGCCAGGGTTGACATTAGGCTTGTTCTCACAGAGCAAGGAGTATGTTTTTCCTAGTCTTGCTAGGACTCAGCCCACAGACTTATGGTGTGGCTAGTGTTACTTCTGAAGATTTGAGGTAATCATTAATCAAGCTTTTCAGGTAAAAACTAAGAGCTTTACTTCATCACTTAGATTTATTAACAAAATATGAGAGAATGTACATGCTAGATGTTTGGCAGGAGCAGCTCATTAGTTGTGCAGGATTATATAAACTGTTAATACAAAGATATAAATCAGATTCTGAATAATTTTTAATAACAAAAGTTAAATTTTAATTTTGCTTTCATAATTTTAACCAGTTGTTTTATTAAACTGATTTGAAATAGAAAATGAAGAAAATTTATAGAAATAGTCAACTCATAATAATAATAGTAGCATTTATATAGTAATGTAAAGTTTGCAAAGCACTTTGTAAGTATTATCTCATTTTATCATCACATGAAGCCTATGGCTAACTGTAGTTTTTCAGAGTTGTGCACTTTTCTTTCTCACTGACCAAAATCTGTCATTCAACTGGTGTATCTAGTATTTTAAAGTTGTTATCAGACAACCATGTAATCTGAGTAGCAAATATAAAGACTGATGAGATGTTATTATTGTAATAAAAAGAAAAACTTTTAACAAAGTTAATTTGACACATTCAATTCTACAAACCATTATTGTGCTACATGATAATTAGGCACAAATTATAATAAGTTTACATAAATTAGTATAGTCAATTATATAGTCAAACTCAATTTTTATTTTTTATCTTTTTCTAAAGTAAATACAGTCAGCATCACTGTGAACACTTTCCCCTCATATAATGTACTATCATCATCATTATAGATATACAAATTCTGATATTCATATTAAAAATCGAAGTTTTAGATTTTATTTTCCTCATTTTTTATTTCAGTGCATGATATGGTATAAACTATTGACTTATTCCATCCCTACTACAATCCTGCTATAATCCCTACTGATAATCAATCAGTAACATTAATAAACTAATAAACATTTAGAAGTCCGTTCTATGTGCCACACATCAGAGAAACAGACAAAGATTAACCAGAACCTGATTCTAGAGATTACATTCTATTGAGGGACAACATGTACATATATGATTATATACAGAAAATATAGAAAGTATACACAAAGTAATTATATTGGGGAGGCTATTAGCAAGTGGGGTGTTTTTGGGTTGATCAAGAAAGGTTTTATGCAGAAAGTAGTATTTAAACTGAGCCCCTTAAGGAGGTGGAAGTATGAAGGGAGTTCATACTAGGCAGTATAACCAGTAAAAAGACAAACGGAGAGGGAAAAAAATGTTTTGTGTCAGAACAGCTAATAGGTTGTATCACAGAGTTCACTGAGAACAATAATATATAATAAAACTAGAAAGGTAGAAGAAGCCAGAATGTTAAGATATTTAAAAACAAAACAAGGGGCAGCTAAATCATAGAGTGGATAGAGCTCCAGCCCTGGAGTCAGGAGGACCTGAGTTCAAATTCAGTCTCCAACACTTACTAGCTGAGTGACCTTAGGCAAGTCATTGAACCCTAATTGCCTTTCAAAAACAAAATGCAAAAGTTTATATTTTATCTTAGAAGTAAAAAAAAATCTCAAGATTTTATTGAGTGACGTGGTTAGATTTCTGCTTTAGGAGAATCACTGGCAGCTATATGCAGTTTAGATTGAGTAGGGAGAGGCCTGAGTCAAGGAGATGAACTGGGAGAATATTACAATATTTCAGAAGCGATGAGGGTCTGAACTAGGGAAGCAGCTGTGTGAGTAGAGAAGAAGGAGCATATATGTGACATGTTATAGAAAAATAAATGACAAGATTGACATCTGGCTAGATATGTATGGTGATATAAAATAGATATATGGTGAAGAAAGACAAGCATGGAAGACTATAAGGATGGTGGTGCCCTTGAATAGCAAAATTCAGAAGAAAGAAAAAGTGGGTTTGTAGAGAAAGATAAGGAATTTTCTTTTGGACAAGATGAGTTTGAGATACTTATGGTATATCCATTTAAAAACATGTTCAATGGGCAGTTGTTGATACAAGACTGGAGCTCAGTAGAGACAGTAGAGATGGATGTAGAGATCTGTTTTCAGCAGAGAGATAGTAACTGAATCCATGGGAGCTAAGGAAGGCCAGTCTGGAACAGACCACATGGTAGAGAAATTGGAGTAATATGGTTAGTTTGGAAACGTAGTGTGGGGCCACAGCTTTAGAAGCCAAAGAAAAATGTCTAAATTGGATATAAGGCAAAAAATAGTCATTGGAGGTTATCAAATAGGGTAGGGACATCATAAGATTTGCACGTTAAAAGGTTAATGCAAGAATCCAATCTTGAATTATATTGTCTCATTTCCTACATCTCTGATGAAGTAGAAATTAGGCTAGACTTATAAAGATAATGACCCAGAAAGTATGCTCACAATTCATTATTACTGAGAGTAATGAGGAGGATGACACCTTGACACTAGGATCTCCCTGTCTCTGGCCCTAAGAAAGCTCAAAGATGTGAGTCACACATAGGTGCTGTAGATATTGTGTTGTTTTTTTTTTTTTTTAAGCAGGTCTTTCCTCTGGATTGTTATTGTAACACCAAGTATTCACATTAATTAACTTGATCAAATCTTCCTGCCAAATGTAAAAGAAGAGAGAAAGTGCCTCTCAGAGCAAAACTACTATGTGGTGGCAGGTTACTTCCTCCTTAGAATTGATAGTAGAATGGTAGAAAGAGGGGGCGTTTGGTTTAGAGCCCTTAATGATATAACATGGCTACTAAATCAAAAGATACTGCTCACCCTCACCAGTTTTCCGTATGGCAAAGTGTGCCGGTTGCGCTGTGCACTCTCCTTCTAACAGGAGCAGGCTGCCAGGGTCATACTCACCAGTCCTCAGAGCCCACCTGGATAAACATAGAGACGAGCCGATCGGGAGGTGCAAGCACTCGAACTTTATTCGGAGGCCATCACAGCAAGGCCAAGCAGGAAAGCAAGAGCAGGAGCAAGAGAGCTAGCTCCGATCCTACCGCCCCTTATATACCTTCCTAGCCCCTCCTCCTCAGCCTGCCTACTAGTGTTTGATTGCAGGATCAGATACTGGAAGGGGATGTCTGGGGTTAGCACTGCACCAAGGGAGAGGACATGACAAAGGAAGCTAGGCCCGGATACCAGAAGGAGATGTCTGGGGTTAGCGCTGCACCTAGGGAGAGGACTAGCCATCCCACTCCCACATGGCATAGCCCCCTGCCTCAGGAGCACATGCTACAGCTACTTCCCCGTATCCTGTTCTTACCCCAGTTCACCACAACTCCACATGGCACAGCCCCTTGCCTCGGGAGCGTGAGCTCCGGTTACTTCCTAATATCCTGTCCCTGCCCCATCTTGCCACAACCCCCACGTGGCATGTAGCCAACATCAGACAATCCCTCACAACAAAGGAGAAAGCAAACTCCTTAAAAGACGTGTCCATTTCTTAACAGTTTGGTATTAATGAGTAAAGAGATGAGGTTGTCAGACACATCTCCAGTTTGATTTTATAGTGCCTTATTGCACTTTAAAAAAAAATGTAAAAAAAAAGATGGTAGAAGACAACTTGTTTCTTCCTACTCAGAGAAGGTAAACATAAAATTAAGCTTTATATAAAATCTGCCCAAGTGATAAGAACAATTTTGGAGGATCATTTAAAACTTTCCCCATTCTGGATTCCATCAATCCTTTCAGTCTTATTCAGCATTCTAATTAAACTGGCCTTCTCCCTGTTCTCTGTATATGGCAGTCCATCTGTTGTGGGTCTGAAATAAACTTTTCCCTCAACTTTGCCTTCTAGAATTTGCAGCTTCCTTCAAAGTACACCTAGGTGCCACCTCTTAAATGAGGATTTTTGAGATATATCTAATTGTTATAACTGTCCTTGAAATTTTGCATTATCTGTATTTTATATGCAAACATATATGTACTTCACAAAAGTGTAGTTCAAAAAATAAATGAGGGGGGCAGCTAGGTGGTGCAGTGGATAGAGCACCGGCTCTGGAGTCAGGAGGACCTGAGTTCAAATCTGGCCTCAGACACATAACACTAGCTGTGTGACTCTGGGCAAGTCACTTAACCCCATTGCCTAGCAAAAATGAATAACTAACTAACTAACTAACTAAATAAATAAATAAATAAATACATGAGAGGACAAAGATTTGCCGATTACACAAAAGCCTCACCCCTCTGTATCATAACCACCGTCTTAAAAATGATTGATGGATGAAGGACATAGTAAGAAGCAAATAAAGAATACAGCACATTTTATTTAACAGGAAATTTATGCTGTGTTTAGTCAGTTGACTCATCAGAACTAAGATCAGAATATGGTTTAAGAAAGAATTAGAAATAAGAAACAGAGTACAATTACAACAACCGGAAACTGAATTATTTAAACAAATAATTAAAGATAAACATTGCAAATGAATTGGAAATGGACAATAGAATTGGCACCAACACCAATTATAATAATTTCATCTAGAAGTTTAACCAATGTATGTTAATTGGCATAACAAAGAAACCAAAAGAGCTGAGAAGGTATCCTAGCAAATATTTGACTCACTTGCCAAATAGAGAGATTTGTCTGCCAAATGCAGCACTAATTTAGAGTATAAACTCATTTCTAAAACCTTAAGAAGAAGAATGATGGACAATTATGAGCAGTATCATCTCTTAAAGCAGAAAGAAGCAGTGGGGGGTTAAACAGTTTAAAGTCAACATGACAAGATATCCAACTAAGTAAGTCATGTTAAGGATGAAAATGAAGAACTACAAATAGAAGAGCAATAGAAAAGATTTATGAAAACCATTTAGACAAACTATTACCCATATCATGGATAGTAGAACCACCTCATTAGACTCTAACATCATAGTCATTAAGGTGCTTCTAGAGAAGGTAGAGCTAGCACCAAACAAACCAAACATAGAAAAAGTAGCCAGATTGGACCAGAGGGAGAGAGAGAGAGAGAGAGAGAGAGAGAGAGAGAGCAGATACATGCTAGTGCACATATTACTGTCAGTGAATTGAAGGAATGAGATACAAATATCTGTAACAGAGAAAGACACCAAAAGTATGGACAAAATCTCAGACACTGTCAATACAAAAAAAGGTAACAAAGAAAGTATAAATAATGATTTATGTGCTTGTTCTTCCATCTATACATTATCTTCTTGAGAGTCATCTATTGCCAAATCAAGAAGATTGTCAATAAATATAATAGAGGGGAATAAGCAGGGTTTTATAAATAATATTGAGTAATGGACCAATCTCTGCTATCTCCCAAATAACTGAATCTTGTAAAGGGTATAATATTTCATTGTTCTTAATCCTTACTGATTATGGAAGGAGCATTTTAATGAGTAGATTAAAATGCTAGGTCTTTTATAGGTCTTTAATAAAATGCTAGGTCTTTTTTACCTCCCCTACATACATTAAGATCATTCAGGATTCATTGGAAGATGTAATAATAGAAATAGTCCAGTTTTATTATCCTCTGATGATAAAAATCAGTTGGTACATAAAACAGCTAAATGTATCCTCATCAAAGGTAGTCAATGGAGGAGATCCAGAACAGAGACTAAATTGAGGAGGATTCTCTGCTGATGCTGTGATTTTCTAGATGCTCCTTTTTGTGGATGATATTATACTGATTACATCCATCACTGACTTTCTGGGAAGAGATCATTAATCACTCAAGAATTTGGACATTAGATATTTAGATGAAGAATGTATATTGCCTATTTTGACAAGAATTTGGATGGCCGCACTATAGAGCTTGTCTGTCAGTATGCCTAACTTGGATAGAGAATGCAAATGGACAGTGAGCTCAGTACAGAGTTAAAAAGGAGTTAGAAAGTGGGATGGATTGCTTTAGGGAAATTTCAGTGCTTTTACTGACCTTGAGCTTCTGATGGAAGCAAAGTCCTACCTTTTTGACACTAACATTTAAGTGATACTCCTATATATCAGCAAGATTTTTGTTGAACGCTACAGCCTACAAAGAACTAAAGATGAATATCACACAGAGGGCAATGGACTCACGCACGGTGTGTGTGCGTGTGTGCGTGTGTGTGCGTGTGTGTGTGTGTGTGAGAGAGAGAGAGAGAGCAGACATCACCAAAAAAGAATTGTGAATAATAAGAGTAAAGTGTGTCATCAAGGAATTATATGGTAAGATGAGAAAGTGAGCTGGTCACCTGGCAATATCAGGTGTCAGAGTCAGAGTGCTCCACTGTCGTAAGAAAGCAAGGACCTTGTCTAACATTCTGCCTGAACATTTTGTGCTTTTTGGAAATCATGGACAAGAAACACACAAGATAAATGAGCATGGAGGATTTGGAAAGTGCATCATTAGCGAGAATTCTAAAACAGATAAGATCACAGATCTGTTTGAATATTTTTAGTAATATATACAAATATAATTCCATATATTCAATTCTCTCTCCTTTATATGCACATATTTATTTAACCTTATGGCTCTATAATTCTATGACTATTGGTAATATATCCTTTTCAGTTAATTTGTTTATCACATTTTTTCTTTCTTTTCTTTATTATGAATTTAACAATGATCAATAAACACAAACATGCTAATATATAAATAGAAAACTCCTTAAAAAGGGTGTTGGGATATGATACTTCAAACTTCTGTTATGTAAATTTTCTTTTTCTTTTTTAAAGTATATATTAAATGTAATAAGTTAGTAACAAAATTGCTTGCTGTCTTCTAAACTTTTTTGTTTTCTCTGTATTTAAATTTTTGTTTTATTAATGTTCTTTTCTTCTTTCCTTCTTCTTGTCCTTACCTCCCTGCTCTTCTTTCTTTTTCTTTTCCTCTCTCATCTTCTCTGTCTGTGTCAGTCTCTCTCTCTTTGTCTCTGTCTGTCTCTCTGTTTCTGTCTCTGTCTCTATATCTGTCTCTGTCTCTATCTCTGTCACTGTCTCTCTGTCTCTCTGCCTCTTTGTCTTTCTCTGTCTCTGTCTCTCTGTCTCTCTGTGTGTCTCTCTCTCTGTCTTTCTCTCTCTTTCCTGTCTCTCTTAACTTTCCTTTATATTACATTTTACTGGTTCTGTGCCTTATTCCCTAGCCATTCATGTTTGGCCTCCAAGAGAAGTTGAATTCAAGTAATCTTCAAATGTTTATCTGCATGATCTGGCCCTTGGCCTATATGTGGAGAGCAAGTCACACTTAGTCCCCTAGCTTAGAGCTAAAGTTTATGCCTCTGGCATTCAGGGGAATAATCCTCAGTCATGCAGATATTTTGAAAACAAGCCTATAGAAGACACTTTGCATAGGAATATACAAGGTAAAAATGAAGAAAGAGTTTTGGAATGCAGTATATTTATCAAAATTAGAAGTTGCTCTATGAATAGTGATTGAAACCTAAGCTTTTTATAATTCACTGTCAATATAAAGCTCTTAGAATAATGCATCATAAGGTTGAACTTCTTTTCTAGCACCTTCCCCATTCACCTCTCCCTGAGTCTAATATGTTAGAGAACAGACCCTTTTAGACTTCTGATGAATTATTTTCATATATTTATTATTCAACAAGCTATAAAAACACTGTTTATTTTTTAAATCTGTGTACATAAAACAAATTCTTGCCACAACATACTTTTGCTTATTTCAACCAAGTTGGTTTCTATCAGTTTAATCAAAATAAGTAACTGATTTCCCCCAATATAATCCTTGTGGTGTACAAATCATGATGTACCTGACATATTGTTATTGACATTTAAAAGAAGTGCTATGTCTATCACAACTTTTAAGTTGAAGGTATCTTATTTTCTCATGGTGTTAGTTTAAATCTTTTCTTCCATCTTGTTCAGGTTTTTAGCCCTTTTAATCATGTTTCATGCTCAGAGATTTTAGGATTATTTGGAAGAAAATGGAAGTAGTTACTTGGCCCAGCTCCTTGCCTCTGAGAGGCAGGTAAAAAAGTGATATCCAGGCATAGACGTTCCATCATGTTCCCTGGTAATTTGTTTTAGTGCTTAATCACTAGCAAAATTAAAAAAAAAAAAAAGATTCTTATCTTTATGTGGAGAGAAGAAAGAAGTTTCCTAAATTTTCCTAATGCTTCTTAATTCTAGTTAATAATTCCCTCTATTAATTATTTCCTCTATATCTTTTATGCAGCTTGTGTTTGTACATATTTGTTTACTTGTGCTCTCTTTCTGTTACATTGTTGGCAATTTGAGGTTAGGGACTGTCTTTTGCTTTTCTTTGTATCTCTAGTGATTAGTACAGTACCTCACACATTGTAGATGCTTAATAAATGTTCATTGAGTATATTTGACCATTTTACTCCTGGTATTTTTCTCTTGTTAGCCAAAAGGAGATAAACCAGGTGCTGAAAAATATTTTTGAAAAATCTGATCCAACTCTGCAGTTAGTAATAGAAAGCTTTTCACCTATAAACCTTGTAGGGGTTTACTGATTGATAGCCAGTGGAGATTCTTTTATGAATTTTCTCTTCAGCATGGAAAATATGTTTATTTCAAAATTTTTTAATGTTTTTCTACAGACTACCCAAGCTCTTTGACTATTGTTGTTGTTCAGCTGTTTCAGATGTGTCTGACTCTTCTGACCCCACTTGAGGTTTTCTTGCCACAAATAATTAGAGTAGTTTGCCATTTCCTTCTCCAGCTCATTTTACAGATGAGGAAACTGAGGCAAACAGGATTAAATGATTTGCCTAGGGTCACACAGCTAGTAAGTGTCTGAGGCTAGATTTGAATTCAGATTTTCTTGATTCCAGGCTCAGCACTCTATCCTTAGCTGCCCTTTGTTTTACTATAGTTAAAGCCAATTTTCTTCTTTGCTTTTTTCCCCTCTTATAAAAATGGACAACATTTTGGTCTGTCACTACAAAAGCAGTGAGCAGGGTAGGGACTAAAAATGTATTTACATATGTGTAATACCTAAAAGAAATAGAGTCTAGGAGGTCAGGAGAGATATCATGTCATGTTGTCTTGGAGACAATTCAGTAACAACAATTGTCTCCTGTATGCAATGCAGTGTCAGGTTCTGGAGAAAAAATGATAGAGATAACACAGATTAGAGTTCAGTACTGGAGTGGAGCTTTCTTTAACAAACCTTAGTCTGTGATGAAGACAAACAATAAGGTATAAGAAGATAAGTATATGCTCTTTGGTGCCATGTGCAATAACAATTATGGTGCAAAGTAGAATGTGTTAAGTGCCAAAGAGAGATATAAACTAAGTAGTATGATGCATTTGAGAAGGGAGAGGTCACTTTCAACTGGGGGTAGGGTGGAGTCAGTTGGATTTAAGTAAGGCAGGGCTGTGTATGATTCCTTCCTTCCTTCCTTCCTTCCTTCCTTCTATACTTCCCCCCTCCCTCTCTTCCTCCCTCCTGGAATCATTCACTTACATGTGGGTGTTTTGCCCAAAGGAATATTAATTTCTTGAAATAGAGTTCTGTTAAACCAGGATTTGATAAAGCCCATTCATATTCAAATGTAGCTACTTGACTGTGCCTTAAACCCAAATCACTCTGGCTCTCACTGATTGGCAAATAATGGTCCCCAACCCTAGCTTCTTTTAGTCATTGTTTGGGTTTTGTTGGCTCTGAGTGTAAATACCAACTGTTTCTGTGCTGATCAGAAACCCCTGAGGGTCTTTTCCTCCCAGATTGATTTTTTTTTGATTAGGTAAAAGAGACCATTCTTTGCTTCATTTTTTACCTAGCCTCAATTGCTGATTAAAAAGGCCAAGGCCTCCCACTGCAATGGGGCCATCTGCAGTCATCCTGATTTGTATCTTGCCACTAGACCCAGATGGCACTGGAGGAGAGAGTGAAGCTGGTGACTTTGCACAGCCCTGCTTCACTTAAAACCAATTCACTTGCAAGTCAAGATGTCATCTTCCTAATGTCATTGGTCCTCTGTGGAGAACAAAGGACAAACTACAACAACCCTGGTGGAGTCAAGGAAAGCTTCATGGAAGAGGAAACAAATTTTAATGCATTAGACGAACTTCAATAGATTGAGATGAAGATTCATATATTCTACTCCTGGCTCAATAGCAAGGAGACAGAAAAAGGCAGAATGAGAATAGAGACAGGGGACAGTAAACAGTCTAGTTGAACTGGAATATAGAAGAGATGGTTGGAAGTCTATCAGAAAAAAAGCAGAAAATTTGCTTGGATCCAGATTGTGGAAGGTCTTCAGTGACAGAATCAGAATCTACACTTTGTTGAGAAGGTGATGAGAAGCTGCTGCAGAAATTTTTAGTAAGGGAGTTTTATAATTAAAGAAGAACTGTGCCGGTCGCGCTGTGCACTCTCCTCCTATAAGGAGCAGGCTGCCAGAGTCATACTTACCAGTCTTCGGTGCCCACCCGGATAAACACAGAGACAAGACGATCAGGAGGTGCAAACACTCGAGCTTTATTCAGAGGCCATCACAGCAAGGCCAAGCAGGAAAGCAAGAGCAAGAGAGCAGGAGCAAGAGAGAGCGAACTAGTCATTGATTGTTGGATCAGATACCTGAAGGGGATGTCTGGGTTTAGCGCTGCACCAAGGGAGAGGACGTGATGCAGGAGGCTAGGACCGGATACAGGAAGGAGGCATCTGGGGTTAGTGCATAGACAAAGGGAAAGTACGTGACCCAGGAAGTCAGGCCCAGATACTGGAAAGAGGCATCTGGGGTTAGAGCTGCACCTAGGGAGAGGACTAGACAAAGGGAATTTGTTCTCTGCCATCTCACTCCCATGTGGCACTGCCCCCTGCCTCAGGAGCATGTGCTCCTGCTACTTCCTTGTATCCTGTTCCTTCCCCAGCTTATCACAGCTCCACATAGCACTGCCCACTGCCTCAGGAGCATGAGCTCCGGTTACTTCTCCATATCCAGTTCCCATCCCAGTTCACCACAACTCCGCCTAGCACAGCCCCTGCCTCGGGAGCGCTCCGGTTACTTCCTAATACCCAGTTCCCGCCCCATGTTGCCACAACCCCCACTTGGCAGTAGCCAACATCAGACAATCCCTCACAAAGTACATTAGAAAACATACTCAGGCAGTGATATAAAGGGGAATTTAGAGAATTTAGAGATATGAAGATCAATTAGGGAGATTACTACAATAGCGTGAGGACTAACTGATTTCTAGTACCTCAGACCAAGGCCATGAGAGCTGAAAATAAATCAGTACATATTTTATGACATTTTCATTGCCAGTATTCTTTTCCTGTCAACTCATGAATCCTAAGGAATCTCAGAGGGGTTTGAGAAGCTTGGTGCTAACTCTGGGTTTACCAGGTATGATGTTTTGCTATTCTTTCTATTCATTCTATTCACAGGAATGGATTATTTAGGCAGGGGAAGTCAATGAATCCTTTAAGTTTCTCCCACCAGACTAGCCTTCCTGATTCAAGGTGAAAATCCTTCTCTTCATTTCAGGTCAACTTCCATCTTCTATTTTGAGATCTGTTTTCTGGATCTATGATGGAGTGTTCCACTAACTATCTCTTTCCTAGGAGACAGGAATTACGAAGGATCAACATGCAATGGCTGTGCAAAACTCTCTTTATGACTTTATCTAAACACAAGCTATAATGTAAAAAACACTGCAGTAAAATGGGTAGTGGTGGTGGTGTCAGAATATCTGCTTCTGCCATTCACTAGCTTTGAGATCTTGTTTAAATCCCTCTATCTCTTTGAGCCTCAGTCTTTTCTTTCACAAAATGATTTACCAAGTGGTCTCTAGGTTTCATTCAGGGCTCAGATTCTGTAGTTCTATTCTTTCAGGCATCTTAAGATATATTTAATTAGGTCTGTAATAGAACAAATAAATTCCAAGATTAGCTTTTTTTTTTCTTCAAAGTTAGTACACTCCATGTAGATTATTGGTTTTATATTTTGGCATCATAGTGTACATCTTGTATGTAACAGATAGACATCTTAATTTGATCTACTACCCAAGTTATATTGAACAGTCCTGTTGACTTTTGTTACTATACTGAAGTGTTCTTCAAATTGATTTTCTTTATGATGTCCATTCAACAAATGTCTTTGGGTATTTTAGGATTTTACTGCCTTCAGCTTAGAAGCCTGAGCCAGTGTGGGTGGCAGGTGTTCTATTCTACTTCCCAATTATATATCTGTAGCCCTATAACATATCACAACCAAAAGTCTAGACATATATGTATGGCTCACCTCATGCCTTTCAACTTAAATTAAAATTTAGCCCTGACACTTATTTGTTATATTATAGAGCTAAGAAGTTAGGGTACATAAAATATTTTGCAAACCTCAACATGCCTTATAAATGTCTGTTCTGATTATTTCCATGGACGTAAGGGACAGGGACTCTCTACCTGTACTTTCATTGATAAAGAAAATTCCTGGATAATGATGCTCTTTCTACTGATGCAAGTAGGTATCTACTTTTCTCTTGAGGTAGCTAAATGGCATAGTGGATAGAGCACTTGGCCTGGACTTAGGAATTCAAATTCTGCCTCAGACACTAGCTGTGTAACCCTGGGCAAATCATTTAACCTCTGTCTGCTTCACTTTCCTAAACTGTAAATGAGAGTAAGAACATCTGCCTTGCAATATTGTTGTGAGGATCAAAAAAGATAGTAGTTGGAAAGTGCTTAGCACATTGCCTAGCACTAGTAGGCACTTATTTTCCTTCTCTTCTCTTTAGCTTAGAGTCTTCAAGAATGTTCAGAAGCTATGAGAACTTAAGTAACTTGGTCAAAATAACACAATCAGGGATGTGTCAGAGGTGGGTCATGAACTCAGGCCTTCCCAACTCTCAGACTAGCTCTCTATCTAGGATTGCTGTTTTTCATTATTTTTATAATAAAAGTATACCATGGAGGCAAGGGATTGCTGATAAATGTTTAATAGCTGGCTCTCTGGAAAAAACAGTTATACATGCCATACTTTTAAGTTTAATCTGCATTATAAACATTTTCCCTCTCATTTTTAAAAGTTTAGAAATCAACAAAATAAATAAAGCCTTGGTTTGTGATCTTTGCCAATTTCTGAATTATAAAAGCTCCAACTGAAAATTTTATGGTTGGCTTTTGGGAGTTTTTTTGACCTGAATTCAGCACACCCCTGGGCTTAGGAGAAATTGTATTTCATAAGAGAAACAGCATGGCCTAGTGGATGGAGAATGAGCCTTGGAATGAGGAATACTTAGCTTTCTCTGACACATAATAGCTATGTGATGCTGTTCACACCACCTAACTTTTCAATGCCCCAGGCAATTCTGGGAGACTTTAAAATGCAGAAGAGTTGCCAGTCTGCACTAGCAGAGGGACTTTCCTCTCTGAGTTCCCCGATAAAATCATAGGTGCACATAGTCCTTCTAGGGTAAAAAGCATAAACAATCATTGGCTTTTAAAATGTTATTGATTGTGAAACTTTCATTCAACTACCTTTGAAAAATGAGTACTAGTCTTTAAAAGAAAAAAAATCATATTGCAATGATAATTAAGGAACTTTCTCTGGTTTTATTTACATATTTAGTTTCTCATGTTTTGAGGCCCTAGTGTTACTTTTCCATAATCATCTGTTCTCTCTTTATTACAAGCTGGGCAATGTGATAACAATGGTCATAGAACCATATGGAACCATATAGATCATCACAACCTAGATTCCCACCAAGTAAATGTTGGGACTCAAGTGGTAAGACAGAATTACAAAATGTGGATGATAGTATTCTGGGAAATAAAAAAAAAAAGGCCAGGAGAATATAAGGAAACATATCTCCAAATGACCAAACTAATCTACTTTATTTTTGCCATAGAAGGAGGTGTAAATTCATGAGAGCACTTTTTGCATTTTATGGTGTGGAATCTTAAAATTACCTCTGGATTATTAACTACCAAGTGATAATTTATTGCATGGAAGCTGATATTCTCTAAAACTGTTTCTCTGGTAAACAGATGAAGGAATGAAACCTACTGTATTATCTTCTGTGTCAAGTAGTCATAAATAACAAAGTAATTCAGTCCTGAGATAACTCTGTCTCTTCAGTGACATTTTCACTGAAGTCAGTTTGTCGGTTTCGTAAATCTGAGTACAATATTATCTTTGTAAAATTTGTCTTGCTTGAAAACAGTTTCACTGTTGAAGGTGAAAGTATCTCTCCTTCCAAGGAGAGTTCTGTTTGCTTTCTATCATAGAATTCCTTCTCTGGGTTTGGTGGTGTTGAATGTTTTGGGTTTTTTTTAATGTGTGTACTTTATATTTAATTTGGTTTTCTAGATGTTGAATAATTTTTCTTTTAAAATGAGCACCAAAAAAAGCCAGAGAGAGCCCAACAGTAGGGGAGAAATAAATGCATCTTGAGGTGTTCTTTTAAATAAAAGAAATGTAAATGTTCTTAATTGGGATGTGATATCTGTCCCTTCTCTTTGACTATCACTTTTACTGCCATGGTGTAGGCCTTCATTGCTACCTGTCTATGCTATTACCACAGCCTCCTAATAAGCCATGCTGTCATTTTCTCTCTGCCCTCTGTTTTATACTTTCTTCCAGACTAATCTTCCTCAGGTGTAGACCTGGTTATGTCACTCCCCTGCCCCAAATTCTCAGTTGATATCTATGCATAACAACCAAAATTCAGATTGCTTTGCTTAGCTTTCCAAGTCCTCCACAATCTGATGCCACCCTTTTTTTCTAGTCTTATATCATATGATTTCTCTCTATGTACTCTGCGCTCAGAACACACTGGGCTACTCTCTGTTTCCCACATAAACTATGTACACTTTCCTACTTCCATGCCTGTCATCATTTATATCCTTTTTATCACCTGTTAAATTTCTATTCATCCTTTAAGTATTAACTCAAACATTACCTCCTCTATGAAGCCTTTTCTGATATGACTTGAGAGTAACAAACATTCCCTGTCGCGGCTGCTGCAGTGGAGAGCATGAGACCAGCTCAATGCTCAGTAACCCGGAGACGCATGGATGAGGTGGGAGACAGCAAGATGGCAGAAGCTCCTGTTTATTAAGTACTAGTAGCTTTCTTTTATAGCCCTGGTAACACCTGATCAAAGCATGATCTCCACGTGATAGCCAATCACCAAGTCTGCTGGACATGTGCAGCCCTCGTGTCAGTGGTATGAGTAGGACTTTTCTCCCAATGAGAGGAGAGCTGAGCCAACTGTGGGAGCTGCGTGTCAGCAAAGGAGAGGTCTTGTGAGACTTCCTTGTTTTTGCCACGCAACTATGTTGTGACCCTCAGCTTCTGCCAAGAGAAGCTAGAACTCCCATGGGAAAATTCTCCCAACAATTCCCTTCATATAACATTTTATTTTATAGCACTCATGTATTTATTGTGTTAAATTTATGTTTGTATGTATCTCCTTATGATATTATAAGCCCTGGGAAGGCTTGAACTATGGCTTATCTAAACCTTGAATTTTCTCCAGCACCAAATACAGTGCTCTCCTTTTAATAATATTTAAAGACATCTGTTGAATTGAGGCTAAATTGAAAGAGATCAAATGAGATATTAGTATTATCACACAAATATTGAGTCCTGTATTAATACCATCCTCTATAAACCTTCATTAGAAAATATCTTCAGCGTGATTCTTAACAAGAGAAATGGAATTAGGTGATCAGGATAGTGAATAAATCTTCCTAACATCATTGAGAAATGTATTAAAAACAAATATGGAGAAGCCTATTCATAGAAATCTAAGTACCAAACTTAATAGGGGTGTACTAACTTATTCTCATAAGAGGACAGGTGGTTTCAGAGACCAGAAAAGGGAGTAGGAGATAAGTGAAAGGCATTTTTTTTTTATTTCTTTCTTTTTTGTTACAGATTTCCAAGTTGTCTGAGAATAGGAAATCTCAGGAGGGAACCTATTTTGCTGCAATTTGTAATCCATTTGCTTTATTCCATTTTTGAGAATATCCTGTCTTTTACGGAACTCTTGTTCAATTTCTTTAACAGTATTGGGGATATTTAGAAACTTTGTGGAAAAAAGGCAGAAAGTCAACCAACATGCCTTCACTGCCTAAGTGGAAAATATTATTGAAAAATTCTTGCTACATTGTTTTGATTCTCTACAACAGTGAAAGTCAAATGAACTGTGGTAAATTTCATTCTCAATTTCCATGTGCTTTTGTCTTATATTTCCTTATCTTAATGAACTTGTACTTTCATTAAGGTAGTTACTCTTTCCAATAGCACAAATCACAACTCTTTTATCCTGTGCTGTTCTTCTCCATGTCTTCCCATTCATCCTGTGTACAGAATTCACAAAGTATGATGACAGAATTTGCTCATTTATTTTAAATTTACATGAATACTAGTATAATATGTAGGCTTGTCATTTTCATTGTTTGAGTTGTGTCTGACCCTTCATGATCCCATTTAGGGTCCTCTTGGCAAAGATACTTGGAATGATTTACCATTTCCTTCTCTAGTTCATTTTACATATGAGGAAACTGAGGCAAACAGTGTTAAGTGATTTGCCCAGGTTCACCCAGACAGTAAGTGTCTGAGGCCAGATATGAACCTAGGTTTTCCTGACTCTAGGCCCAGCACTCTATACATTGCACCACCTAGCTGCCCCTCTACATAGGCTACCCATCTCTAATATTTCACTCTTGATACATGACTAGTCCTTCTTTCTAATGTCAACATTACTAGTCATGCATTTCCTGGTGGATATCTTTTCATATCATTTTTTGCTCACAAATTGTTATCAGTAATATGCAATTGGTTATTGAAGTCTGCCATCTGTCTTTATTGCTCTTTGGAGGGTCCATGATTTTGAATTTTTGAAGATTGTGGTGTTCCATTGTTTGTAGCCCTATAGTATTGTCCAAGGATATTGGTATTAGAAATAAGTTTTGTTTCAAGGAGAATCTTGGGGGAATCATTGAAAACACTGTGCAATTTTTCAAATATAAGTATGTCTTACTTTTATTAAACATCATATCATAAAAACATTACAAGAAAAGTTGATCATATATTATGGGTATGAGATATATCTTCATGAAACAAGGGACAGAGGCAATTACAAAAGATAAAGAAGATAACTTTGCATGAAACTAAAAAGCTTATGCACAAAAAATTAATACATCTAGGATAAGAAGGGAAGCAGACAAATAGGAAATAAAAGCCTTTGCATGAGATTATCAGATAAGGGTTACCCAGCATATTTAGACCACTAATAGAAACACGTATTTATAACTAAAAGCTATTCTCAATACATAAGATAGGTTAAATAGGTCAATAGATAAGTGTCCAAAGGATAAGAACAAACAGTTCTCAAAGGAATTGCAAACTATTGACAACCACATGAAAGAATGCTCCAAATCATGAGTAATAAGAGATACACAATTCAAAACAGTCCTGTGGTTTGAACTTTCATCTAGCAAATTGGCTAAGATGACAAAAATGTTGGAGGAATCATGGGGAAATAGGCATACTAATGAATTTTTGGTGGTACTATGAATCAGTATAACCATTGTGAAAATCAGCTTAGAATTATGAAAATATAATGACAAATGTCTAAAGCCTTTGACCAAAGATTCTACTATTAGCCTTATACCCCAAGAAGGTCACTGACAAGAAGAAAGTCTACAACCCAAAAATATTAAAGTAGAACTTTTTGTATTAGCAAAGAATTGGGAAAAAAGTAGAAGATATAATTTGATTGGGATAGCTAAATAAGTTATGGTAAATGAATGCAATGGGATATTACTGTGCTGCAAGAAACAATGAATATGTTGAATACAGAGAAGCATGCAAAGATATACGTGATCTGATGCATAATGAAGTAAGCAAAGCCAAGGAAAGAATAAACAAAATGATTATAATAAAAACTACAAAACAATCAAAAGTGAATGTTGCAGTATTTAAAAGAACAAGCGGGACCCCAAAGGAGAGACAGAAGATGTCCCTACCCCACCCCTTTGCAGAGATGGGCTATCCATGGATATGTTACACTTTATATTTTCTAGACTTATTGGTTTTGCTGATTTTTATTCTTCTTCCTTTTCTTTAAAAATATTTTTATGGGGCAGCTAGGTGGTGCAGTGGATAGAGCACTGGTCCTGGAGTCAGGAAGACCTGAGTTCAAATCCGACCTCAGACACTTGGTACTTACTAGCTTGTATGACCTTGGTCAAGTCACTTAACCCCATTACCTAGCAAAAAACAAAACAAAATAAAATATTATTATGTGGAATGGGTCTGTGGGGTGGGGTTGGAAAGGATATTGATAGAAATTCTGGTGATGTAAAAAATTAATTTTTTTTCTAAATGTATACCAATATAAGATAAAATTCTTTTCTAAATAGGATTATTGTATTATATTATGAGTTCTAACTAATAATGATGATAGCAAATTGAAATAAATACCAATATAAAATAACTGTATAATCAAATGTTATTGCTGAGTCACTGTCAGTGATTTTTCAGAAATCATGGGAAATGAGAGAGATTCCATAGGATTTAAGAAAAAATCTCCCCCAAAAGGTAAAAGAGCAAAGACTAAAAACTATAGGGCAGTGAATCTCAATTTGGTTCTTGGAAAAATTCTATGACATTATTATATTTATGGTTTTTGTACTTAAAGAAAAGGAAGAGAAGATTACAAAATCAACATTATTTCATCAGTAAAAGATCAGGTTAAATTAGTATTTCTTCTTCCTTCCTCCTTCCCTTCCTTCTTTTATCCCTTCCTTTTTTTCCTTTCCCCTATCTTCCTTTTCCTTCCTCTGCCTCCATTCCCTCCTCTTTTCTTCTTCCCTCTCTCTCTTCCTTCTTTCTTTTTCTTTCTTTCTTTCAAAGGGTTACTAGATTGATATACCATTTCATAGATGTTGGTGCCTAGATATTAGAATATATGGTAAATTTATTAAATTTACAGGTGTAAAGATGAAAAGCACATGTAGTAATCTACATTACAATCATTATTCAAAAAGGTTTTGATAATCTTGTACTTTGGTCCAGTTATCATAAGAAAAAACTTAAAAAGGATAAATATAAAGACCTACTTGGGTTCTAAAAATCAATTATAACTACAAAATGGGTAACATCTATCTAATAGTGGTTCAATTGAAAATGATTTAGGAGTTTTAGTGCATTTATAAACTTCATATGAATGAACACCATGATATGGTAGGTAAGAAAACTAATTTGGCCCTGCTCTAAATTGAGAGTGACATAGTTCCTACTACTAGGCTAATAAGGTTTGCCCTGGTCATATCCTACTTCGAATATTGTGTTTAGTTCAGGACAACACACTTTAGGAAGCACTTTTATATTTCCTGAGAGTCTGAATGCAGATCAAAATGTACTATTTTCACTTTAAAAATTTTTTTATTTGTCATGGCTTTCCCCCTTTGTTCTGATTCTTCTTTCATAACATGACTAATATTGAAATATATTTATCATGATTGTACCTGTATAACTTAAATCAGACTGCTTCCTGTCTTGGGGAGAGGAGAGAGGGGAAAAGGGAGAGGGGAGAGGAAGAGGGATGGAGAAAAATTTGGAACTAAAAATCTTATAAAAATGAATGTCGAAAACTATCTTTACATGTAACTGGAAAAACACTATTAAGTGGGAAAATATATTTCCTGAGAGTCTTCAAGGCTGGTAACCAGATGGTGAAGAACCCCAACTTCTTTCTATGTAAGGATCAGTTGAAAAAATCAGGAATGATTAGAACTGAAAAGTGAAGACTTTGCAGGTACATTACAGCTCTCTTTAAGTGTGTAATGTGCTGTCACATGGAAGATGGAATTAATTTATCCTGCTTCTACACAGAGGATAGAATGAAGAGTATTAAATGAAAATTTCAGAGGCAAATTTAGGCTTCATGTCAGGAAGAACTTGCAAATAATTAGAGCTAGCACAAGCACTTTCCAGGAGTGTTGGACAAAGTATTCTTCTTTTTTAAATAATATTTTGTTTTCCCCAATTGCATATTAAAACAATTTTAAAAGTTTTGAGTTCCAAATTCCACTTCCCCCTTCCTTCTTCTTCTTCCTCCCGAGACAGTAAGCAATCCTATATAGTTTATACATATGTAATCATGTAAAACATTTCTGTATTAGTCATTTTGTGCAAGAAGACTCAAATAAAAAAAAAGAAAGAAAGTGAAAAATAACATGCTTCGGGCTGTATTCAGACAGTACCAGTTCTTTCTTTGGAGGCAGATAGCATGCTTCATCATGAGTCCTTTGGGATTGTCTTGGATCATTATATTGCTGAGAATAGCTAAGTCATTAACAGTTGTTCATTGCATAATATTGCTGTTACTATGTACAAGTTCCCCTGGTTCTGCTCACTTCACTTTATATCACTTCACATCAATTTATATAAATCTTTCCATGTTTTTCTGAAATCATCCTGGAGAAAGTATTCTTATGCAGCTATAAGTTGAAATAGACTGTTTTATGAAGTCCTTACCAGGTCTGTAATTTTGTGATTCTGTGAAATAATGAAATCAAAGAACTAGATTTATTAGACTCAGCGGTGAAAATGTTTTCTTGTCTTTGGGGGCTTAGTAAGCATGAGAGGAGCTAGAACTTAAACAAAACAAGGGAAGAAAGGGGAAGACATTAGGTACCTAAAAACTAGTACTATAATTAAATTAGAAAAAAATAGAGCTGGCCTGAGAAAAACCCCGGTAGTTCTTGCACAGTGATGTATATTAGTCAAATGCCTGGAGGGACAAAGAAATAAGATTGGTTTATGTGAATAAATATTGATTTGACAAGGAGTCAGACACATTAATTTTAAGGGGAGGTGTAGTTGCAGTCTTTTAAGCAAACAGTACAAAAGGTATTTAAGAGCGAAATCATTTGCTATATCCAGATTTTGTTATTGTTTAGTTGTTTTTTGGTTGCATCTGACTCTTTGTGACCCCATTTGGGGTTTTCCTGGTAAAGATACTGAAACAGTTTGCCATTTCCTTCTCTAGCTCGTTTTAGAGATGAAGCAACTGAGGTAAAGAGGGTTAAGTGACTTGCCCATGATCACATATCTAGTGATTTGAATTCAGGTCTTCCTTGCTCCAGACCCAGCACTCTAGCCACAAAGCTGCCTAGTATTTGGGCATCCTGTTCTTATGTCAAACAATATGCCTAAAGTCACATTCCATTCAAGCCAGCTTTCCTGTTCCAATTTTTCCCCATTTTTGACAGTATCATCAGTAATCACAGAATTCCAAGCTTAATTTTTGTAGCCTCATTGACTCCTTTCTTTTAATCTTAGTCCTGCCTATTGCCACTTAGTCCCGTCAGTTCTTTCTTTGAACTTTGAACTCCCTGCCTATCCCCACTGTTACCACCATGTTTCAGACTCTCAGAATCTTACACCTGGAATCTTGCAACAGACTTCTTTCTTCATAGATTTGGGATAGTTAAAGTTGTAGGACTGGATGAGATTAATAAGAAAGATAGGGGAAGTAAGGGGGAAAAGAATAGAACCTTGGAAAAAGACACTCACTTGCCTTGAGGCAAAAGAATCAAAAATAAGCAAAGGAAACAGAAAATAAAGAGTTAGGGAGGAAAGTAACTAATACAGAATAGTACCCCTAAAACTAAAGGATAAAAGAGCAGCCAGAAGGAAAGAATATTCAATAGCATCAGAAGCTTCAGGGGATTAAAGGAAGATAAAGGCTGAGAAAAGGTCATTGGATTGATAAAGAAAGGTTCATTGCTGGCCACTGAAAGAGCAATTTCAGTGGACTTGGGGGTAGTGGCTGATGGGGGTAGGGGCTGATGAAGGTAAGGTGGCAGATGTTGAGGAGAGTGGGCAAGAAGGCATTTGAGATAACGGGTATAGTTGACATTTTAAAAGAGGTTTCTCAAGGAGAAGAGAGGAGATGGAACAGTAGCTATGTGGGATAGAGGAATCAAGAGAAGGTTATTTTTTGAGGGGAAAGAAGACTTGAATATTCAGAGCTGTAGCTAAAATGCCATTATTTAAGAGAGGCCTTTCCTGATTCTCCTTAATGCTAATGCTTTTGCAGTATTGATTATGTCCAACTTATCCTGTGCATAGCTTGTTTGTACATAGTTTTTTTTCTAGTTGGCTCCCCAGCTAGACTAAGTTCCTTGAGAATAGGGACCATTTTTTGCCTTTCTTTGTATCTCTACAATTTAACATAGTGCCTGGCACATAGCAAGTACATAACAAATACTTATTGACTATTGACAGACAATAAGGAGATAATAGAAAGGGACCAATTGAAAATATATGAAAATATGTGATAATTGATGGAGCAAAGTCCTGGAAGAGACCCAAAGGACTGAAATCAAGAGTACAGGGAGATTTAGCAAGGAGTAGGTTTATCTACTATTCTGTGACCCTATCAAGGGAGAAGAGATGGTTTAAAATGCTTTAAGATGTGACCATGGCAGTATGTTGTTGAAGTGTAATAGAGAAAGTCATATGATCAGAGTCTTAGAGGATTCATTAATATGAGTATTTCAGTCTTTGAAGATAATGGCAGAGTATAGAATGGAGAAGAGCATGAGACAGGTGCGGAAGTCACTGAGGAACTTAGGAGAAAGACCTGGAAGTCAGTTAAATGACAGCAACAAAAACAAAGACAAGATGGTGTAAATGGATAAACCTTAGAGTCAGACTCAAGACCAATCACCAGCATGAAGCTGTTTTTTTTAGCAACATGACCTTAGCTTGTACTACTTTCTTGCTTCTTAGAATTCTTATATAGTCCAGTTTGTATCATAAATATACTATTTATTTATGTTCCCATTTATTATTTTCCAGTAATTTCATGTACAGCATCTTGTCTCCCTAATGAGAACCATATAATGTATTTGTTTTCAATGTGGTATAGTGGGAAAAACACTGACTTGGAGGTCAAAGATCTCCAGTTCAAATTTAAATTCTGTCACTCATCTTTGTGATCCTGAGCAAGTTACTTAACATCCCTGGGTCTCAGTTTCCTCAACTGTAAAAAAAAAAAAGAGGTTGGAGTAGACAGCTTCTGAGATCTCTTCCAATTCTAAATCTATGACTCTATGACCTAACATAGTATGGAGCACAGAATACTTTAAATAGTTGTTCATTTATCATTCCATGGTAAAATATTATCATTATTAATGTCAACTCAATTTGCAATGAGATTTGTATAAAAATTAATATGTTTTACCTTCTGACTATGTACTCAGTATTTCAGTGGATCCATAGTTACATCAAAGTGTATACTTTTCATTTAACAGTGTGAATATACTTAGAATTTTAAAATAGTGAAACAACACTTGTAATGACATATGCCAACTTACTTCATTTTTTCTAAGATCCTGAAGTTGAGTTAGTGGTTCTTCATATAATCAGCCAATCTGCTGTTATGAGTAAGGCCCTCATCTAGCACTACCTATTTCTATATTTTATTTAATTAACCAATAGAGAATTCTGATATATCTTTTAAAAGTATAGCTTTGTACAGTTCTCTCTGAAATGTCTTTTCACTTCTCTCTCTCTCTGTGGTCCATTAAAAGAGTCTCCTTGCAAGTCTGTTCAATGATGCACATTTGCTATAGCTTCGGTCTGAGAGTTTTAGGGAAAGATACCATTACTAGTAGAATTACATTACTTGTCAATGATAAAGCAGGCACATGCTTGAATTTGGAAGGCATCAAATATTCTCTCATTATTGCTGGCAATAAAAAAAATCTCTATTAGGGTATTTAATATGTTCAATACAAGTCCTAATAAGAAAATAATGTAGAATTAAGGGAAGTTCATCTTGACAAATACATCTATATCATATATTTTTGTCTTTTCTAGAAAGGCATTTATATCCAGTAAATACAGTCTTTAGGAATTGTGCCTTATGAGACAGTACTAATTTACTGAATGGGTTAATGTTTATGAGGTAATTAACTAAAATAATTTCAGAGGAATTTCCATACAACACATTTTATACCATATACATCATTCAAACTAGACTATTTCTGAAGGCCCAGCACTCATGAGAAAGAGGATGGAACTACCAAAATTTTAAGCTATAGGAAAGAAAAAAATCAACACATTAAAAATGGAATCAAATCACTCATAACAAAGATTCAGATGCTCCTTGCCAGTAGCTGCAAGATTGCTATGACATTGTTAGAAAGGTCTTATAAAACTTATTTGGGCTAGTTAAATTTTTAGGAGACAAGTCAGGCTAGTTTATGTAAATGGCTGTCAAAAGTATTAAGATCATCTCCAAAATGTATGTGTTATTTTTAATAGTATTTTATTTTTTCTTCAATTACATGTCAAGGGAACTTTTAGCATTCATTTTTACAAGACTTTGAGTTCCAAATTTTTCTCCCTGCCTCCCTTCCCCTATTGGTAGGCAATATAGGTTATACATGTGCTAACATGTAGAAGATATTAACATATTGGTGACAGTTGTGAAAGAAGAGACAGATCAAAAGAAAAAAAAACAAAAAAGAATGAGGTCAGTGAAAAAGTATGCTTTGATCTGCATTCAGAGTTCATCAGTTCTTTAACTGGATGAGGAGAGCGTGTTTTTTGTGAGTCTGTTTCACTGTGTTTCTCAGAAGAGCCAAGTCATTCATAGTTGATCATCACACAATGTTGCTGATTCTCATTTCACTTTGTATCTATTCATACAAATCTTTCCAGGATTTTCTGAAATCTACCTGTTCATCATTTCTTATTGCACAATGGTACTCCATTACATTCATATATCACAACTTATTCAACTTATTCAGCCATTCCCCAATTGATGGGCATCCCCTCAATTTGTAATACTCTGCCACCATGAAACGGCTTCTATAAATATTTTTGTACATGCAGGTCCTTTCCCTTTTTTGTGATCTCTTTGGGATACAGATCTAGTAGTGCTATTACTGGATCAAAGGGTATGCACAGTTTGGTTGTTCCTTGGGCATAGTTCCAAAATGCTCTCCAGAATGGTTGGATCAGTTCAAAACTCCACCAGCAGTGTATTATTGTCCCAATTTCCCCACATCCTCTTCAACATTTATCATTTTCCTTTTTTGTCATATGAACCACTCATATAGGTGTGAAATGGTAGCTCAGAGTTGTTTTAATTTGTATTTCTCTAATCAAAAGTGATTTAGAGTATTTTTCATATGACTATAGATAGCTTTGATTTCTTTGTCTGAAAACTTCCTGCTTATATCCTTTGATCAGTTATCAATTGGGGAATGACTTGTATTCTTATAAATTTAGTTCTCTATGTATTTGAAAAATGAGGGCTTTATCTGAGATACGTGCTGTAAATTTGTGTCCCAGTTTTCTGCTTTCCTTCTAATCTTGGTTGCATCGGTTTTGTTTGTGGGAAAGCTTTTTAATTTAATATAATCAAAATTATCTATTTTACATTTTGTAATGCTCCTATCTCTTGTTTGGTCATAAACCTTTAACTTATTTAACTTCTCCTTTAAGAATTTGGATGCTATACCACTTGGTACATATATGTTTTGTATTGATACTATTTCATTGTGTATGGTACCTTTTGGCAAGATGTAGTTTCCTTCCTTATCTCTTTTTATTAGGTCTATTTTTACCTTTGCTTTGTTTGAGATCAGTTGATACCCCTGCTTTTTTATTTCAGTTGAAGCATAATTGATTCTTCTCTAGCCCTTTACCTTTTCTCTGTATGTGGCTCTCTGCTTCAAGTGTATTTCTTGTAAACAACATATTGTAGAATTCTGGTTTTTGATCCACTCTGCTATCCACTTCTGTTTTATGGGGGAGTTCATCCCATTCACATTCCCAGTTATGATTACTGTGTATTTTCCTCCATCCTATTTTTCCTCCTGTTTGTTGTTTCTCTCCTTTTACCCTTTCCCTCCTCACCAGTGTTTTGCTTCTGTCTACCAATTCCCCCAATCTGACCTCCCTTCTGTCAGTCCCTCACTTACCTAATGTCCTCCTTTTTTGCTTTCCTGTTGGGTAAGATAATTTTGTATATTCAACTGATTGTGTATATGATTCCCTCTTTGAGCCAATACTGATGAGAGTAAAGTTCAAGTGATACCCATTGCCCACCCTCCTATCTTCCCCTCTACTGTAAATAGTTTTTTGCACCTTTTATTGTGAAATAATTTACCCCATTCTATCTCTCCTTTCCTTGTGCACCCAGTGTACTTCTCTTTCTCATTTCTTAGTTTTTTTTTATGTTATTCTCTCACCTTATACCTGTATGCTCTGTCTATGTATATTCCTTCTAGTTGTACTATTAGTGGTACTTTTTTTTAAAAAGAAGTACAAGTATCATCTTCCCATGTAGGGATGTAAACAGTTTAGCTCTATTGAATCCCTTGTGTTTTCTTTTCCTTTTATACCTGTTGATGCTTTTCTTGAGTCTTGATATTAGAGGTCAACTTTTTTGTTTAACTTTGGTCTTCTTCTTATGAAAGCTTGAAATCTTTCTATTTCATTGAATGACCATTTTTTCCCTTGAAGTATCATGCTTAATTTCACCAGGTGTGTGATTCTTGATTGTAGTCCTAGATCCTTTGACTTCTGGAATAACATGTTCCATAACCTCCAATCCTTTAATGTTGCAGCTGTGAAGTCCTGTGTAATCCTGATTGTGGCTCCCTGATATTTGAATTGTTTCTTTGTGGCCACTTGCAGTATTTTTCCTTGACCTGATAGTTCTGAAATTTGGATATAATGTTCCTTGGAGTTTTTATTTTGAGATCTCTTTCCTGAAGTGATCAATGGATTCTTTCAATGCCTCTTTTGCTCTCTGATTCCAGGAAATCAGGGCAGTTTTCCTTGATAATTTCTTGAGAGATGCTCTCCAGGTTCCCCTTTTGATTATGTTTTTCAGGTAGTATGATGATTCTGACATTGTCTCTGCTGGATCTGTTTCCAGGTCAGTTGTTTTTCCAATGAAGTATTTTATGTTTTCTTCTATTTTTTCATTATTTTGGATTTGTTTGATTGATTCTTGGTGTCTTATGGAGTCATTAGCTTCCACTTGCCCTATTCCAACTACAAAGGAGTTGTTTTCCTCAGTTAGCTTTTGTATCTCCTTTTCCATTTGTCCAGTTCTAATTTTTAAGTAGTTGTTTTCTTTTTCCAAACTGTTGACTCGTTTTTCATATTTCACTGTCATTTTTCCCCAATTTTTCTACCTCTATCATATGATTTTTTCCTCTTAATTAAATTAATTTATTTTTAGTTTTCAACATTATCTTCCATAAGATTTTGAGTTTTAAATTTTCTTCCCCTATCGCCCCACCTCCCTATCCAAGATGACATGCAATCTGATATAGGCTATACATATACATTTTTATTAAACATATTTTCATATTAGTCATGTTGTAAAGAAGAGTTAGAAGAAATAGGAGGAACCACAAGAAAGAAGAAACAGAACAAAGAAAAAAAAGCAAATAGTATACTTTGATCTTCATTACAATTCCATAGTTCTTTCTTCTTTGTAGATAGCATTTTCCATCATGAGACTTTTGGAGATGTCTTAGATCCTTGCATTGCTGAGAAGAGCTAAGTCTATCAAAGTTAGTCATCAAACAACGTAGCTGTTACTATGTACAATGTTCTCCTGGTTCTGCTCACTTCAGTCAGCATCAGTCTATACAAGTCTTTCCAGGTTTTTCTGAAGTCTGCCTGCTCATTATTTCTTATAGCACAATAGTATTCCATTGTATTCATATATCACAACTTGTTCAGCCATTCTCCAATTATTGGGCATCCCTTCAATTTCCAATTCTTTGCCACCAAAGAAAGAGCTGCTACAAATATTTTTGTAAATGTGGGTCCTTTTCCCATTTGTATGATATCTTTTGGGTACATCCCCAGAAGCGTTATTGCTGGGTCAAAGAGTATGAACATTTTTATAGCCCTTTGGGCATAGTTCCAAATTGTTCTCCAAAATGGTCAGATCATTTCACAACTCCACCAGCAATGCATTTGTGTTCCAATTTTCCCACTTCTCCAACATTTATCATTTTCCTGTTTTGTAATGTTGGCCAATCTGATAGGTGTGATGTGGTACCTCAGAGTTGTTTTGATCTGCATTTATTTATTCAATAGTGATTTAGAGCATTTTTTCATAAAACTATAGATAACTTTAATTTCTTCATCTGTAAACTACCTGTTCACATCATTTGACCATTTATCAATTGGGGATCTCATATGATTTTGAAACTCTTTTTTGAGATGTTCCATGAGTTCTTTCTGGGCTTGAGACCACTTCCCATTTTTCTTCAGGGTTTTGCCAATAGGTATTTGACATTGTTGTCCTCTTCTGAGTTTGTGTCTTGGTCTTCCCTGTTACCATAATAACTTTCTCTGGTCAGATTCATTTTTTGGTTGTTTTTCTCTCTCTTTTTTTTTTGCCTTTTTCCTTTCTTTTAAATTTTAGCTTGGCTCCTGAGGTGGAAGGGTCACCATCTCAGGCTTCTTGTGCTAGGGGCTACAGGCTCTGGCTGTTTACCTGATGCTGCACTGATGTTGCCCTGAGGCCCCCGGGGGACCCTGGTGTCTGGTGTTGCACTAAGGGGGTGTGGTGGGGGTGCTTGTACTGCTGAAGGCAGTAGTGGTCTGGTAGCTTACCTGGTGCTAAGCGGGCATCCTAGTGCTGGTGTCTGGCATGTGCTGAGGTCAGTAGGGTGTTTCTGTATTTCCCCAGAGCTACCCTGAAACATCTGGCAATCTGGTCACTGAAGGCTGCCTGTTTGCCCAAGGATATGCTGAAGCATGTGGGAGGTGCTGGTATTAGTGATTGCCTGCCCCACCACACTGGGGCTCAGGCTCTCTCACTGGTTTGCTGAGGTGGCGCTTGCTGCTGGCTTGCTGGGACACTTCCTGTCCTGGACTGTTGTCCTCTTTTACCTGAGCGAGACAGACCTTTCTTGCTGATCTTGCAAGTTTCTTGGCCTAAAAGATTGTTTCACTCTTTTCTCTGGTTCTGCTGTCCCAGGATTTGTTTTGGGGTGCTATTCTATGGTTGTTTGTATGAGAGTTACAGCAATTTGCTGATTATTCTGCCATGTTGGCTTGTTATTTTTTTCTTGAAATGCAGAATGTTATAGTGGAAAGAGAACTGTCCTTGAAGCCAGAAAGACCTAGGAAGACAGTTTCTATTGGCCTCTGACTCTGGGCAAACCACTTCACCTCTCAGTGCTCTAGGTACATTTCTAAGACTATATAGGGTGTTCCAAAATCTTAATGTAGTTTTGAGCTTTAATAGATTAAAGGTGTTAGACCATATTGGTAGAGGAAGAGTTTTCTGTAGGAATGAAATCAGAGATCCAACATCTAGCTTTCCATTTTTTTTAATGAAATGGATAGGCATTGTAATATTGCCAACTTCTTTTGACTCATTCCTTCCCTTGGTGAGCATATCAGACTCTTCCTATACATTTTTTTCTCTCAGAAAAAAAAAATAGGTCTTAGTATAATAGTGTGACCATGTTTTATGAACACAAAATAGCTACAATTAGGGATCTCTCATGTGAAAATAATGGTTGTAATTCTTTTTTGGACATAATAATCGTTGGTTTATTTTTATGCTTAGTTCAATTATGATATTTTAAAGCAACAAATTTACTTCATAATTACAATTCAATTATGTTTAACAAGATTCATTCTCTGCAGTAGCCATTTCTGTATTTATTATGTCCCTTTTCCATCTCTTTGTGGAACATTTGTTGCCACTTTTCTCTTAAAGGTGAATCTTCATTCCAATGATAATTCATTGATCCTTTAGTCTTTATTACTTATTACATAAGCCACAAGGTTTTAATGTCTTTCAGAGTTCCTCTGGGGGGGGTCTAATGTCATATTATGTTTTTTTATGGCTAAAATATTCAAATACCTGCACACATACACACAAACAAAATTTTACTCAATTTGCATTGTGATTAAAATCATTTTATAGTAATCTAGCAAATGACATGTTTAAATACTTCAAAGCAAAATTATGACTATGAATATCATTATAAACTCAAATGTTTCAAAGAAATGATGGAAATTATTTACAAGGGGGCCTACCTTTGCATAAAGAAAATTGTTTAACCTTATCTGAACATGCTCAGCACAGTGCTTGGCACAGAATGGCCACAATATAAATGCTGATTCTATTCCTTCCCCTTTTCCTTCCCCACTTTCTTGATGATGTTGCTCTGATAACCCTTTCATCACTTTCATGAACCTTTGGCCTTTTTATATCCAATCACATTTTCCTATCTGTCTATAAACATGTTTGAATTTCCTCCAACCTAAAAAAAAATCCTTTTCTTGAACTTTTCATTATCCAGTCACTATACCATCTCTCTCTTTTCCTTTGTGATCCCACTTTTTATTTGTTTCTGTCTTTAATTGTTTAGTTTTGATGTATTTTAAAAATATTTTTCCTTAGTTCTTTTCAAAATCTTTATTCATTTACTTGAATTATATGATAGTACATTTTTATTCTGAACTAACAAACACCAAATAGAATAGATATTTTCATATACAATCTAACAGAGAAGATTGTACACAAAACTACAAGTTTCTACTACATACAGATTGTTTTTCTTTTTAAGTATATAATAAAATCAACATATAATTTTTCAAAGCTATACTGCTTGTCTGGCCTTTCTGGCTTCCCTTCTGTTCTTTTCTCTCCATTAAAAAAAGGATGCTTTAATAATTATCCTTTGTTCCTTCTTTCCTTCCTTTTTTCCTTCCTTCCTTCCTTCCAAGTGTTACAAGGATTGTTACAAGGGTTTTATTTTCTTTTTAAATTGGATGGTGGAAAGGAGAGAAAATTAATGCATTTTAATTGAAAAAAGAAAAGAAAATCAACAGTAACAAAAAGAAATCTGCTTGTTTATATCTTTTGATCATTTATCTATTTGGGAATGCCTCTTGTTCTTATAATGTGAATCAGTTCTTTCTATATCTTGGATATGAAATCTTTAACTGTGAACTTGCTATAAATGTTTTCTCAGTTACCTGTTTTCCTTTTAATTTTAACTGCATTGTTTTTGTCTGCACAAAAGCTCTTTAATTTCATATGACCAAAATTCCATAGATCCAAAAGTTAATTTCTTCCTTCTTCCTTTAATTTATTTATGATGTTATGATGAATATCTAAGTTAGCTATCATTTTGTGGCTTATAGTGGAATACTGTGTGAGTTGTCGGATTTTCCTAATTTCTGACAGACTATTTTCCAGTTTTTCCTGCCATGTTTGTTGAGTAGTAAGTACTTGTTCCAGTAGCTGGAATCTTTGAGTTTATCAAACACAAGGCTCCTTGGTTCATTTGCTTCTCTTTTGTCTATCTAATGAGTTCCACTGATTAAACTCTATTTTTAAACCATTAATAAATTATTTTGATGATTACTGTTTTGTAGTATAGGTTGAAATATGGTGTTGCTAGCCTCCATTCATTATTTCTCTTGAGATTCTTGACTTTTAATCCTTCCAGATATATTTTGTTATTATTTTTCTAGCTCTATAAAGTAATCTTTTGAAAGTCTGATTGATATGGCACTGGATCAGTAAATTGGTTCAGGTATTATTGTAAGTTTTGCTCTATTTTCACAGCCTACTCATAAGCAATTACTGTTTCTCCAATTATTTGAGTATATCTTTATTTCTGGAAAGAACATTTTGTAGTTGCTTTCATATAACTCCCATGTGTGTCTTAGTAGATAGACTCCCTTGTACTTTCTCAAGCAATTTTTAATGGAACTTCTCTAACTCTTCCTACATTACCTTTCTTTTCAAATATATCACCATAACTTTTCCCTCAGTGGAGATGTATTCCTTCTATAAAGACTAAAAAGGAAAAGAGGAAAAAAATCAATTTAGCAAAGTTAAATAACATATCAACTGAATTGTATGGTATAGGCGAAGTTCAACATTTATAATCTCTTACTTCTACAAACAAGGGTGGGGATACTCATCTCTTCTTGTGATTGAGGCTTGAGGATTGTAATTGTATAACATTCATTTCATAGTTGTTTGTTATTATTTCAATTTACATTATTGTAGGCATTAACTATATTTTTGCTAGTTCTGATTATTTCACTCTGGATCAGCTCAGATAAATCATCCCATGAATCTCTGCAATCTTCTTTTTCATTTTTCTTATGCTACAGTAATATTTCATTATATTCATGTAATATAATCCATTTATCCATTTCCCAATGAAAGAGCATCATCTTTTGTTTCCATTTCTTTGCTATTATATATAAAAAGAGAGCTTCTGTAATTATTTTGGTATGGATGAGACCTTTCTGTTTTTCATGTGCTTGGGATATATGCCTAGAAATAGGATCTCTGGTCAAGGCATGATACTTCCCTATTATATTTCTAATTCGTTTTCCATAATTCTTTCATTGATTCACAATTCCATCAATGTTGTATTATTGTGTTTGTTTTTTCCATAACTACTCTTACATTGACTACAATTTTTTTGTTTTTTGTTTTTTTTTTGCCAATTTGCTGAGTGTGAATTAAAACTTTTAGAGAGAATGCCCTAGGGCACATCTTCCCATCTTATCCTAGTTGTATTGATTTTTTTTTGTAAAAAAAACTTTCCAGTTTCATATAATCAAAATAATTGATTTTAATTTGTACGATCACTTCTATTCTTTGTTTAGTTAAGATTACCTTCCACTTTTCCTCCCCTCTCCCCCACCTCCTGCCATAGTGAAAAGCACATTGGTCCAACTTCTTGGAAAAGTTGTCTGTCTCATGAGTTCCACTTCCTCAACATCAGCACTTTCCTCAGCTGAATCTACTCTGCTTTTCATTGTCATTCTACTGAAACTGTTTTTTCAAAGGTAAACAACTTTTTGATTACCAAAGCCAATGTGCTCCTTCCCTTCCCCCTCCCTTGTCCTAATATTCATTGAACTCTCAGTGACATTTTATACTATTGACCTCCTCTCTCCCACTTTCTGGATAGTCTGTCCCCCTTTGTCTTTAAGGATACAACAATCTTTAAAATCAAATTCAAATGCAATGTCTTATTAGAAGCTTTCTTTATTGCCCCAGTTTATGGAGGGGTGAATTTGAATTTGAAGTTCTAGGAGATACACTTATAGATATTAGTCTTAACACCATAAGTCCTGAACCCCCACTGATGAATATCCCATGAACAATCAATCAACTGGCTCTTAGTGAAGGCATTTACTCAAAGGAACAGTAAGAATAGTTATAGAACATTCCCCTCATAAACCTGGGTCATATCCTTTTATAAATTCATACAGGTGTCATTTGTGAAGAATGAGCTAAGACAGAGTTGATGACTAGCAAGGCACATGAAGATGATGCACTTGTGGCAAAGGGAACTCACAACTTCTACTGTGAGACATGGAAATCCTTTTTCTCTTTGTAGAGTTCTCATGCATGAACCATGGGGTGCAGCATTTTTGCGGAATGGCTTACTCAATTGGCTTCTTAGGGTCTATTTCCCCTTGTTGATCACTTCTTTGATGTTCTCAAAGCTGAGTCTTCCTTTGAGTTCTGTACCTGTGTATCTGGAATGTTTGTATCTGCTCCTTCAATGATTCCTCCAGCACTCTTAAACTGAAAATATCAAATTGCTGGATGGAGTGTTCCTATTCCTGCAGAGTTCCATTATCTGGATAAACTCCATGACCGTTGTCAAAGGGAAGAGAGAGAAATCCCATCCTCTCCCATCCCCTTTACAGGGGTTTCCTCCATAAAGCTCACCTGAATTCTGCTCTTCTTGAACTGCTGAAGTATATTCAGTGCTTAATGATTTAAAACTGCTAGGAGTGTGATTAATTTGCTTGCATACCCAGTTGTATTGTTTACTTCTGGACTCAGAAAGGTGTTCACACTTCATAAAAGTAGCTCATTATTAACATATTAAATTCTCAAAATTGATAATATATCCTATGCCTACATCAAGTGAGCTGAACTAGGTAACTCATATACCTCTTTCCTCATATGGGTAATTGTGTATTATAATTTATATGACTGTTTTATGTGAAATAATTTACCCCATTCTACCTCTCACTTTCTCCTTCTCCCAGTATAATCCTCTCTCACCCCTTAATTTTATTTTTTTAGATATCACCCCTTCATCTTCAACTCACCCTGTGCCCTCTATCTGTCTGTTTATCTATCTACACATATAATTTTTCCTTCCAACTACCATAATACTGATAAAGTAATATTATCCTTCCATGTACGAATGTAAACATTTCTACATTAATAAGTTCCTTATGATTTCTCCTTCCTGTTTACCTTTTCATGCTTCTTTTGAGTCTTATATTTGAAAGTCAAATTTTCTATTCAGCTCTGGCCTTTTCATCAAGAATGCTTGAAAATCCTCTATTTCACTGAATGACCATTTTTTCCCCTGAAGGATTGTACTCAGTTTTGCTGGGTAGGCGATTCTTGGTTGTAATCCTGTCTCCTTTGATCTCCAGAATATTAAATTCCAAGCCTTCCAATCCTTTAATGTAGAAGCTGCTAAATCTTGTGTTATCCTGATTGTGTTTCCACAATACTTGAAATGTTTCTTTCTGGCTGCTTGTAATATTTTCTCCTTGACCTGGGAACTCTGGAATTTGGTTATAATATTCCTAGGAGTTTTCCTTTGGGGATTTCTTTCAGGAGGTGATAGGTGGATTCTTTCAATTCCTCTTTTACCCTCTGATAAGTATCAGGGCAGTTTTTCTTGATGCTTTCTTGAAAGATGATGTCCAGGCTCTTTTTTTTTTTATCATGGCTTTCAGATAGTGCAATAATTTTAAAATTATCTCTCCTGGATCTATTTTCCAGGTCAGTTGTTTTTCCAATGAACTATTTCACACTGTCTTCTATTTTTTTCATTCTTTTGGTTATGTTTTACAATTTATTGATTTCTCATAAAGTCACTAGCTTCCATTTTCTCCATTCTAATTTTTAATGAAGTATTTTCTTCAGTAAGCTTTTGGACTTCCTTTTCCATTTGGCCAATTCTGCTTTTTAAGGCATTCTTCTCCTCATTGGCTTTTTGGACGTCTTTTGCCATTTGGGTTAGTCTATTTTTTAAGGTGTTGTTTTCTTCAGCATTTTTTGGGTCTCCTTTATTAAACTGTTGACTTATTTTTCATGATTTTCTTGCATCACTCTCATTTCTCTTCCCAATTTTTCCTCTACTTCTCTTACTTGTTTCTCAAAATCCTTTTTGAGCTCTTCCATGGCCTGGGATTGATTCATATTTTTCTTGGAGGATTTGGATGTAGGAGCTTTGACTGTGTTGTCTTCTGGTTGTATATTTTTATCTTCTTTGTCACCAAAGAAAAATTATATGGTCTGACTTTTTTTTTTGCTCAGTTTGCTCATGTTCTCAGACAATTACTTAACTTTAAAACTCTTTGTTAAGGTAGGGGACTGCTTCCAGTGTCAAGAATGTACTGTCCCAAGCTTCGGGGGTTTTGTGCAGCTGTCTTCAGAGATACTTCTAGGGACCTGTAAATTTTCAGTTCTTCCAAGGTGCTTTGATCACAGGTGAAGTGTTTACTCCTTTGCTGGCCTGTGCTATGGTCTATGAATGACCACAAACATTCTTTTCTGCCTTGGAACTGTGAGAAGGATTCCCTCTTCACCTCTACTACAAACTCCACCACTTGCCAGTACTCACCCTCACCCCAGGACTGCCACCCAGAATTGAGACTCAGATCCAAGCAAGGGCAAAGCAAAAGAATTCTGCCTCAGCACCAGCAAAGAGATACCTGCAATCCCCCTCTGATCAGCTATATGAGTCCCCCTCCATCTGTGGGCCAAGAGCTCTGGAAGCAGCCACTGCCCTGGGGCTGCACCAGGATTGGGGCTGGGACCAAGTTCCTCTCTCATCGTGGTCACAGACATTTCCAACTGACCTTCTAAGTTGTCTTTGGTTTTTGTGGGTTGAGATGTATGGAAAGTGCCACAGCTCCCCTTGATTCAATCCCCTGAGGACTGCTCCAGGGTCACCGAAGGCCTGTTTTTGCCTGTGGCCCAAGCTGAACTGCTCTCCTCTCACAGCTCAGCACAATAGACTTTTCCAAATAACCATCCAGGTTGTCTTGGGCTGGAAATTTGCTTCACTCTGTCTTTTTGTGGGTTCTGCTGCTCTAGAATTTGTTTAGAACCATTTTTACAGGTATTTGGATGGGTTCAGGGGAGAGCTTAAGCAAGTCACTGATTTTACTCTGCCATCTTGGGTAAGCCCCCCTAAAGTCTATATGAGTGTTTCTTAGTTTCCCACTTCCCACTTGACTGTAAGGTACATGAAGACAAGAGTCTTTTCTTTCAAGAGCTTTATGTTTCTACAAACATTTGGTACAATTCTTTATATGGCAATTGAATTGAATTAATGACTTTCCTTAAAAAATAAGAAATAAGAGAATGTGGTACAATAGATTTGAGTTCAAATTCTGTCTCTGATGCTTGCTGCCTATATGACTTAATCTTAAGTGACTTAAGTCACTTTATCTCCTGGGGACTTAGCTTTCTCATCTGTGAAATAAAGGGTTGGATTAAATGGCATCTGAGATCCCATCTAGATTCATCTCTTTTTTGATGCTGTACCACAGTCATTTATGTAATATGTGAAAACTAACATGTATGAGATGTTATTTTTAAGCCATTGTCAGTTAATAGAAGGAATCTGAAAAGTTTCACCTTGGAGAGAAAAAAATAACAAGAGGAATCCAATAGAATGGAAGGAAAATTCATTTGTTTAAAGACAAATTAAAATAATAATTAAAGGTTTGGTATACTTTTTTAAAGGGAGTAGAGGAATGTTTGCTAGACTGTCTGGCTTAACTGAGCCTCAGTATGCATATTGGTCTTCTCCCTTGCATTTTCCATTAGTTTTTTTTTTAACCTTTCTAGTATTTTAGTCATGAAATATTATGTAGTACACTTACGTGTGTTTGAAAGAACTTTATTGCTTTTGTATGGTTGTCAGCAAGAAGAAAATCTCTCTTTGGACATTGTAAAATGACAATTATTTTTTTTCCCTCAGTGAAATAACAAAAAGGAGAGGAACTGAAAATTTCTTGCTTGAGCAAGCTATTAATTCTTCTCCAAAATGGTATGATCAGTCGATTGATTTGTGGCATCCCATATGTCACTGAACAATGCAATGGTATCTAATGAAGTCAAGAGGAAGAAAGGAAGACAGGAAGGAGGGAAAGAGGGAAGAATGAAAGGAGGGGAGGGAAGAAGAAGAAAGAAATGTGGGAAGGAGGGAAGAGAGAAAGCAAGAGAGGAAGGAAAGGAAGAATGAAGCAAGGAAGTAGGAAAGAAGGAGGGAAAGAGGGAAGAGGAGAAAGCAGGAAAGCCGGGAAGAGGGAACAGAGAAAGAAAGAGAAGGAGGGAGAAGGAAGAAAAGAAAGAAAGAAGGCAGAAAGGAAGGAAGGAAAGAAGGAGAAAAGTGAGGAAGGAAGGAGGAAAGGAGGGAATGGAAAAAGAAAGAGAAGAAGAGAGGGAGGAAGAAGGGAGGAAAGGAAGAAGAGAGAGAAGAGAGAAAGGAGGAAGGAAGGAAGGTAGGAAAAAGGAAGGAAGGCAGAAAGGAAGAAATGAAGGAAGGCAGGCATAAAGGAAGGAAGCAAAGAAGGAAGGAAGAGAAGAAGAAAGGAAAGGAGAAAGGAAGAAAGAGAAGGAGGAAAGAAACATTTATTAAGCATCTACCATGTGCCAAGTATTGTGCTGAGCACTTTACAAATATTGTCTCATTTGATTCTCACAATAACCCTGGGAAGTAAGTGCTATTATTATTCCCATTTTGTAATTAGGAAAACTGAGGCAAACAGAGGTGACTTGCCCAGGATCACATAGCTAGGAAATGCCTGAAGATTTGAATGTGATTTGAATTTGAATTCAGGTCTTCCTGACTCTAGGCCCAGTCCTCTATCCACTGTGTCATCAGTTGCCTAGAAGTAGATTTATTAATTCTATCAAATTATGGAGAGGTCTTTGTAACTTGTGACAACAAATTATTACTAGAGTATCAAATAATCAACATGTAGGGGCAATAATAAGAATCTAAAGTAAAATTATGTATGATGGATGCAGGTGCAGGACTTGGGGTCAAGAAGATCTTATTTTAAATCCTCCCTCACACACGTACTAGCTGTGTGACTCTGGGCAAATCATTTAATTTCTGTCTCAGTTTCCTCATCTGGCAAATGGGTGTGATAATAGCATCTTTCTCATGGGGTAGTTGTGAGGATAAAATGAGGTAACATATATATATATAGATAGATAGATAGATAGATAGATAGATAGAGAGAGAGAGAGAGAGAGAGAGCTTTGCAAATCTTAAAGTACTATACAAATGCTAATTGTTATTGCTATTTTAGAAATGCTCATCAAGTTATTGGAGCCTCATTTCATCCATCTGTTGCCTCTTTATGTAGCATTGAAGAAAAAACAAGGCTGAAGGTATGAGTTGGGCATATTGGAAATTCAGTTAAATACTTGTTTCAAAGTACCATAAATCTAGAGCAGAAAGGGTCTTAGAGGTCATCTATGAAGATGGATTACAACCAAGAATCTCCCATTTTACAAAGGAGAAAAGTGAAGACAAAAGGAGTCCAATAACTCATCCAAGATCACACAGTTCATAAGTGGCAGAACTCTGATTTGAACTCAGGTTCTATGACTTCAATTTAAGCATTTTTTCCCTTTTGTATGAAAAAATAAACAAAGAGTACACTTCTGTTTAAGACTTCAGAGATAGCATCAGAATGAGTTTGAATGATTTTCTCCTGATACTTAAAGATATTTGTTTTTGGTGACATCATCGGATCATAGAAGAAGAAAGGCTCATAGACCTAGAATTGGAAAGGACGTCCCTATGAGGCCATCTTATCCAAACCTTTCTAGGCCTTAGAGTCATTTTACAGATAAGTAATTTGAGGCCCAGAGAAGGTAAGTAATTTGTCCAAGATCAAGAGCCTCAGCAGTCATATTTGAACCCAGGCCCTCTAGCTTTAAAACCAGAGCTTGACCTAGTGTACCATGCTGCCTCGCAAGCTGTGCTACACTGATGGTTTTAGAGGCTGCTTAACTTGAGGACCCAACATTTTGGAGAAAGAATAAGTGTGCACTTTTGGATATTATTCTTGGTTCTGATAAGGCACTGGCTTCTTCCAACCACCACTATTCTATATTCCCTCTAATTTTTCCAAACTAGATAGGTGCCATTTTTGCTTTTCAGTTTTAAACCAACATGGTATCACTGTATGAAAATGCCCTAAAAGCTTGCTAAATTGTCTATAGGTGATAAGGTGCATATCTGCTAGAAATACGATTTTCTTTTTTATGTAAAAAGTGAATCATAATCCTCATTGTGCAGCAAACGAATAAAGGCATGAATATAGCTTTAGTCAATAATCTTTGAAATAAAGAGCTTAAAGTATGATCCTATTAGAAGGATTTGCATTGCCTTATGGTACACTGTCTAGTGCTATTATAATAGAATAGCAAAAAAATGTTGCAAATTCAAACTCATTTTCTACACAAAGATGAGACTAAAAAAGTCCCAAAGAGAGAACCCAGGATTGCAATAGCAAGTGCTTTAATTGTCTAGACTTATGCACAATATCATCAAAACTGCAGTGATTTTTTCCAAGTAAAAGAAAAATTTTAGGATGCTTCAGGTGAATAAAACATTATGGTAAATAACCTTAAGTACTCACATAATCACTGCCTCTTCCTATTTGTAGCATAGTAAGTATTCTCTTGGGTATTCACTTATATTTGTTCATTTATTCATGATATGTATTCTTTTCAAGAGTAAATTTTTTGGGTAAAACACTTATACTCTTTGAAAGATTTCTGTTTATTCCTGAAGGTAATTTTTAGATTTTCTTCCTTCTCTCCAATTAAGATAAAATGAGTGATCAATTATTATTTGAGAACAACCATTATGAAACTTTAAAAAATACAAAAAATAAACTTATTTATTAGTATTTATAACATCCCTGTGAAGGTGGTTCCTATAGGAGAGATTCCCATCTGACAGATCAAGGAAGATAGGAGGAGACAAGTTAAGCAGCTGTTTTTAGGATACATGACAGCTCAATAACAGAGTTAAATTCTCTTGTCCACTGCTGATTTTATCTGTTCTGTTACCCTTAAATTAGTTCCTAAGATGTGTGTCTCAAACTCATAAAAATAATATATATATTCCTCTTTCTGTGCTTTCATACAGTCTTCTTCCTTTCCTCTTCTCTCTATTTAATCCATATCTTTCAACAACCACAACTACCATCACAGCAAACATAGAAGCCACCCTATATAAAACATTAATGCTTTCCAAAACACAAATACACATGTCTATATCTGTATATATACATATCTGTATATATATACAGATATGTATATGTATATACATATGTAAGAGAGTATATATATATATACACATCTCTGTATACCTATCCACTTAGTGCTGGTGATTTGTATCCTCAGCGTTTACAATGCGTTCATCTGTATGTATGTCAAGGCAGAGTGCCAGAGTGTAAAAAGCACAGGATTTAGAGATAGAAAATCTCGGTTCAAATTCTGTATCTTTTCTATGTAATATTGGGAAGGTGAGTAATCTCCCTAGTGCTCAGTGGTAAAATGAACAGATCATGCTAGATATCTCCTAAAGTCCCTTTCAACTCCAAACCCCATTCTTTGCCTATTTTTATATTCTTTAAACTTATATCTACTCTGTCTCATTTAGGTTTAGGTCCATAAAAGCAGGAACTATGATTTTCTCATTCTTTAGTGTCTATTCACAGCTCCTCCATGCCCAGGAGTGCTCAATAACTGTGAATATTTGATTGGTATTTTCTGGAGACTGAAGGCAGTTATTTTAATCAATGAATTGTTTATGAAAATTCAAAACCAGTGAGATTATGAAGGTAAAGCAATATAAGATCTCTAAAGAGATTGGATAAATATATTCCTTCCCTGGGAAATGACTGGATTTTTGGAGTAATTATTTAACAGGGTATGACTATCTGACTATAAAACACATAACTGCTATCTTCTCCCTCGTGGATCCAGATGGCTCTGGAGGAGAAAGTAAGAATGGTGACTTTGCACAGCCCTCCCTCACTTAAATACTATTCACTTGCATGTCATGGCATCACCTTCCTGATGTCATGGCCCCCTTTGAGAATGAAGCATAAACAACAACAACAACCCTTCCTCCTGTCGTTGTTGTTGCTGTTGTTGTTATATCAGACCTTTAACTTGGACTGGTGTAAGGAATTTCTGATGAGAAAACTCTATCACTTCAGGTTGCCACTTGATCTGCAACTTGTGGTCTTAAAGAGTTGCCTTGGGCACTGAGAAGTTGGGACTTGCCAGGGTCATAGAGTATGTGTCAGAACCTCAGAGACTGGCTGTCTATTAACTATGCCATACTGTCTCTTGATTTTATTACAGTTTTGACTAAATATTTCTGAGATCTTATTTTCTTTTGATTCAATAATTCCTTTGGATTTCCTTTGTTGATCTTATTAATATTTTATATCATATCTGGAGGTTTTATCCCTGTTTAAACATTTACTAAACCTAAGATCAGCCCATTTGTCTTACCTGTCCATCTAAAGCGTAGGGATCAGAGAACCTTACCTGAAAAGCACCTGAAAGGTTAGCCTCCTCCTTTTGCAGATAAGGACAATGAAGCCTAGAGAAAGTGTGACTTAAGGTCACACAGTAAATAAGTGACAAAGTTGTATTTGCACATCAAGGCCTCTGACTCTAAATCAAACAGGCTGTCCATGAGAGCATGCTGCCCCAACCCAATAAAAGATCTTGTGAGGATAGAAGAATCTGACTTTTCCTCCCTAAAACCATACAAGGAAGATTTTTCCTAGTTTTGAAGTTTTGAGAGCCAGAACAATAGAGTTAGACCACCACTAGACTCACTGAATTTTTCTGTTGGAAAGGACCCCACAAAACCACCTAGTTAAGCATAATGACATGAACAGAGTCCTTATACTACAACCCTTAATGATGAATACTTTTTGTTTTGAGTTTTTTATGAAAGAAGATCCCACCACCTCCTGCATATAACCATTTTAAATAATCCTTATCTACAAGGGTAGGCAGGAGGTTCTTTCTTATAGAGACTGTCAGCATTTCAAAACTGATTATCCAATTGATGCTATTATGGGAACTTTAAAAGGAATTGACTAATTTTTAATCCAAATTTGATAGATTCTTAAAAGAATATCAAGGTAACTCAGATCTGATTTGTGATTTTAAATAAAAGGGATGAAGTCTTTAAAGTAGACTTTTTATTAGTTTATGTAGATGAAATTATAGAGATGGAATGCATTATAGGACATTAGGGCTCAGTATTTTCTGAAATTGTGAGATCTATAGTAAACTACTATTTACATTGTTTAGACTTAGATTTTAAGTGAATAATGAATCTGGCATACCCATGTGCTGAGTCTCTCTAAGGATTCCAACAATTGACCTCAACAAAGCCCTTACCATTGGACTAGACTGCTATTAATTCTGGAGGTGTTTTGTGTCTGAGAGTGTATTGATTAGCTACACTGGCCCTTCCAGGTTTCTGTGACTATAAATAGCCTGGCTACTCCCTTGGTCATTAATGAAAGAATGGCAAAAATTACTTTGGCAACCATATGCTAGAGGGAAGTGATGATTAACTCTAGGCTCTGCACTTCTTTGATCCAACTGTATATTACAGTCAAACTAATCTTATTGAAATGTTCCTTTTATCATGGTATCCTCCTTAAAACCTTTCATTGACTCTATATTTCCTATATATTTTGAATAATATACAAAAGTGGTTTATCATTTGAGGACTCCCACAATCAAGACCCAAATTCTTTTCAATTGTCAACTCCTGACTTCCCTGTACAAATTCTAGTTAATATCTCTTGAACACAAATTTCTGCTTCTGGGTGTTTACTTACACTGTACCCTCTCTCAGAAGTACCAACCCCTTCTCTACTTATTTGAATTACATTTATTCTCAAAACTCTAATTCAAATCTAACCTCCATGAATTTTTAAGCTGGCCCATCCTAGCCTATATTACCTGTGTCAGTATTTAGCATCTATTATTAGATATTTTAAAGTTTTTGTCTTGTCTAGAGACATCTAGATAGGTGAGTGGATAGAGAGTTAGACCTGGAGTCAGGATGGGCTTGAATTCAAATCCAACATCAGACACTTTAAATCTGTGTATTTCTAGGCAAACTTTGTCTGCTTTAGGTTCCTCACATCAAAAATGGGAATAATAATGGTACTTAACTAATAGGGTTGTTGTCAGGGTAAGATGAGATAATATTTCTAAAATATTTTGTGAACTTTAAAGCATTATATAAAAGCTATCTACTATTGTTTCCTATTAGAGTCTCCATAATTACTTTGTAAATGCCTTAAAAACTAAGGCCTTGTCACATTCGTTTTCATTCACCATAACATTTAGCACAGAGCCCAACATACCTGATCAACAATATTTGGCTGACTTTATTAATAGGTGGAAACAGGAGCATTAATTGTGAAGCTTTTAATGGTAACCATGTAATAGCTCACATTTATATAGCATGTAGTTTATAAAGAACTTTCCTTAGCTTAAGCCTCATTTATGTATAAGGAAAATTATAGTCGGAGAAGATTAAGTGATTTGATGTGATTCATATAAGCAATGGGCAGCTAGGTGGCACAGTGGATAGAGTGCCCAGGCTGGAGTCAGGAAGACTCATCTTCCTGAGTTTAAATCTCATCTCAGACATTTCCTACTTGGATGATTCTGGGCAAGTAACCTAACCCTATTTGCCTTGGTTTCCTCATCTGTAAAATGAGCTACAGAAGGAAATGGTAAACCACTCCAGGATCTTTGCCAAGAAATGCCCAAATGGGGTTACAAAGAATCAGACACGAAATGGCCACAAATGACCAAATGACAACAAATAAAAGCAGTAGATGCTAGAGCGCGCACTGGAGCCCAGATCTCCTAACTGTTTTTCTACTATATCATGCTGTCTCTCAGATGATAAGTATTATCAGAGAGGTAGTAATACAGGCAAAAAGGAAAAGAGATAAATATAGGAAGGGGAGCCACAGGGAAGAAGTTATTAGGAAGTGAAACCTAGAGGAGATGCCATATTGAAGGGAGAAAGCGTGATAGCTGTACAATCTTAGAGGCACCTAGGTGGTTCAGTGGATAGAGCGTGGGACCTGGAATAAGGAAGACTGTGTTCAAATCCACCTTCAGATACATACTAGCTGTGTGACCCTGGGTAAGTCACTTCACCTCCTTTTTGTCTCACTGTACAAAAGTGTACAACTGTAAAAATTGGGGAAGAAAGTATGTTAGTTGAATTAGATGGATCTGATCATTATTTGGGCCTAGAGCTGGGAAGGGAAACCTAGTCTAATTCCTTCATGAGAATCCCCTCAGTGCTAACAGCAATTGGGCTGGGGTCCTAATTTATAAGACAGGTAAGATAGGGCAGGTGGAGACAGTGGATATGCTGTTCCTTCTATCCTCCTCCTTTCTACCTTGGTGTAAACTATGGCAGGCCATTCCCAGTTCCCTTGGAGGAGGTTATGGGGATTATTCTTCCTAGAGTCAGTGAGATTAAGTTTACCTGGAAAAGTCAGAGAATCCTTTTGTCCATTCAGCTATTCATAAAGAGTTGTAAGAAAAGTAGACTATGTGTGCCTTGGCTACATATATATATACATATACATATACATATACATACACACACACACATACATATATACATACACACACACACACACACACACACATATATATATATACATATATACACACACATACCTATATATTTGGTGAGGCAACTGGGACTAAATGACTTGCCCAGAGTCACACAGCTAGTGTTCTATGTCTGAAGTTGGTGAACTCAGGTCCTCCTGACTCCAGGGCCAGTGCTCTATCCACCGTACCACCTAGCTATCCCTGTTGACTATATTTCTCAAACTATGTAACTGAGGACATGTGGGCCTTGGATTCAAGATAGCTGGGCTCTATTCCTAACACTAAACTAGGTCTCTCTTTCTTCCCTTCCAGAGGAGGCTGATAAGGTAGTTTCTAAGGTCTCTTACAACTCTCTTTATGAGTCTTTAATTTCATTTGATTATACTTTATATCAGTCTCAATTTCAGTGAGTTTAGTTGAGTCTTCCTTTGGAACCCTTAAAAGTCACTCTTTCATCAGGAATATCAATTTCTCCTTTTTAAAAATGAAGTTAAAGGGGCAACTAGGTGGTGCAATGGATACAGCACCAACCCTGGAGTCAGAAGGACCTGAGTTCAGATGCAACTTCAGACACTTAACTAGCTGTATGACCCTGGTCAAGTCACAACCCTGATTGCCTCTCCCCGCAAACCAAACCAAAACAAAACAAAAGAATGAAGTTAACACAGCTAATCTCTGAAGTCCCATACTGTTTTTAACATTTATCATGAAACCTCGAGAGTTTTTGGTAAGGATGGCTTTAAGCCCTTATCAGCCCTCTCTCCCAAAACATTCATTTACTGCAGTAACTTGATTTGCTTCTTCAGGGGTTGACCTCTGCAGCATTACCAACCCCATGGTGCCCTAAATTATTTACCCACAGGGCTATTGTGTCAGAGTCTCTGTTTTTCCCCATCAAGACATGTCCAGCTATTCCTTGCAGCTTGCTCCATGCATGGTTTGTGGCATTTGTTCCAGGTCAAAAACTCCTAATTATGGATCTTCCAGGATGTCTAAAGTATTAGAAATGACCAAAAGCTAGGAAAAGGTGAAGCAAAAATAACTCTAGTTGGACTAAAAATAGAATGATTTAATTTTGAAATTCAGTATCACAAAGATTTTTTAATTATTTTATTACTAAATACAAATTTTGTATTACAAATACAAATTATTAAATGCAAATACAAAATCAAGTGCAATTAAAATGTCAGTCAGATGAAAAATATGGAGTGTGGAGTAGGAGGGAGGACATAGTCTCCTTTTGTCAAAAGTCTAGTACTTCAAGACATTCCCCATTTTGTATTAATGTCTTGTTATTCTTTCCAAAATGAAGAGACCTGCATTTTCCCTATTGAACTTGATTCTATTTTTAGCCAGTCTTTCAAGTTATAGAGGTCATTTTGAATCCTTATCTTGTCGTCTAAATCTTCCTGGCTCTATGTCATAGCAAACTTAATAAGGGTACTCTCCATTTCATCAGCCAAGCCATTGACCAAAATGTCAAAATCTACTGGGACCTGAAACAGTCTATTCTGAATTTCACTTGATAGACTGAGGTATTTCACAAGGCTGTTCTCGTATGTCCTTATAGGCCAGAAATCAACTGAATTTACATGGTTGTAATAAACTATGGTAACATCCTCTAGTCCAGGAATTTTAACCTGGGTCCCATGAACTTCAGTTTTTTTGACAAATGAATTTCAATATAATTGGTTTCTTTGCAATCTTACATGTTTTATTTTTAGGCATTTAAAATCCTAGAATGTATCTACTATAACTTTATTTTTAGAGGGGATCCGTAGTATTCACCAGACTGGAAAAGGGATTCATGACACAAAAAACATAAAGAAACAGCCTTGTTCCATTTTTGCCCACTATGACTGTTTTCATTACCTTTCACACTCCTTGTAATTTGGATTTTTCTGAGGTTTTAGTACTCCATGTTTCAAAACTTTATAGTATCACATAGAAAATATTGGAGTAACAAAGTGGGCTATTGTGTCAGCAAGCAATTTGGTATCGCTGAAAGATGTGAACAGTTCCCATATCAGAACGAGTTAAATCTTCTCTTGCTTGAAATTCTGTAATTTTTTTCCTTTAACTTTGTTGTGAATAACTGCAATGATTGTTTAAGACCTATATGCTGATGGGAAAACTGGTAGACACATGTAACACATGAGCAGTATATTCTTTTTATGGTTACAGAAGACCCCTTCTATATTCTTTATGTCATTTGAGCTTTGTAACAACCCTCTGCAATAGAAAATGTAACTTTTATCTTGATCATTGGATAGTTGAAGAAACTTAGGCTCAGAATATTATTTGTTTTACTTATGATCACATGGCTAACACAAGTAGCAAAGTCAAAACTTTAACCCAGGGGTTTTCTCTTTCTAGATTTGCCCATCTTTATATTTATAAAAAAAATCTTTTACTCATGGACATTTTTCCCTATGACTGTCACTTCATCATATTGCCAAAAGGTTCCAAGACAAAAAAAGTTAAATAATTCTGCTTTAAAGTAGTAAACTTTCCAGCAACACCTCTGAAAATTGGTCATCTATATAAACACCTCCAGTATTAGAGAACCCACTATCTTCTCAGATAACTCAATCCATTTTGAGAGATGTCTGTTACTAGGAATTTTTTTCCCTTTAAACTGATGACAAATTTGCCTCCATGAAAGCCATACAATGTTCCTAGTTTTTGTCCTCTGGAGATAACTAGAACAAATTTAATCTCTTTTTCATGTGACATGCCTTTAAAACATTAAATAAAATTATTGTACCCACCCAAGTCTTCTCTTTTCTGTGCTAAACACTTACATAAAACAGGGTATAATGAAGCACTCTAAACATATTGTCAAATTTGTTGAATTTTCAATTTGTTGGTTTTCTGCCTGGTTTTCTGTTGGGATAGATTTGTTTAATGAGAACTTTTGCCTTGATGCCTATAGGCTTCTTCTCCTCAACTGATTTTTGTTATTTTTTAATTTTATGAATTAATACTTCTTTTAGTCTTCCAGCTACCTCTCCAATTAGTGTTGTCTTTGGCTACCATATTTTTCTATGGGAACCGTCTCTACTAATTTAGGTACTTTCAGGTCTCTTTTGGCTTCTTTGTTGCAGCAACTGCATTGCATTTGTTAGGCTTCTTCTAGGAAAACATAATGAAAGAAAAGATGTTGATCCCCCACCAGCTTTTTTTTTAATGGATGGTTTATTTGATTAGTGTCGGTTGGAGCCATGATAATTGCCATCTACTCAACTTAATTCTTTATGCTGATTTTTATAAGGTATTTAATTTGACCTTTGCTCCAACCCATCAGTGATTATACTACTTTCGGATTGATTCACAATCAGTTTTTAGCTGGTTCTGAAATGATTCCAAAGTTTGTAACCATTGTTTCCTGTTAGTTAAGATATAGTTATTTCATTTTTTTGTGATTTAGGTTCTCATAATGTTCAACACATTCAGACTTTTAAAAGCAATCCTGAATAAAATAATTGACTTGCAGGTTTGAGGTTTCTGAGAAGTCTCCTGAGTCATATTTCCCCATCATGGTTTTGGCCTTTCTCTCCTATGCCTATTTTTGCTTTGAAGTAAAAGAGAATCAGAGAATTTGTTGGTTTGGTTTGCTGCTTCTTTTCAAGTGTATTACGGAATCTCTCTACTCTTCCATTTTCTGCAATAAATATTGTTAAGTTGCAAGTATCTCCATGGCTATTGGTTGATTTATACTCAGGATATAACCAAGGGTTCCATGAAATCACATTTCTGGTTGCTTTTGCATGCCCAATGACACTGAATCCAACAGTTACTTTCCTAATCTCATGGAGGGGTAAGAAATGGCAGAGGTAGGATAAGAAGAACCTTGGAATTATCCTTCCATTTAAATACAACTATTTTATTTCTTCTATTTCATGCATAGTGAGAATGTCCAAGTGGAAGTGATTCATTTCCTGAGAAAAGTGTCAGGACATTATTATCTTTAGATAAATATCACTTGTTCAGAGTACTAACCATTAAACTACTCCATCTTCTGCCTCCTAACCTTTGTACATAGTCTTCCATATCTATAATGGATTCTCCTTTTACCTCTGTTTCTTTGAATCTTTATTTTCCTTTAAAGTTTTACTTAATCATCGCTTTCTATGTGAAGCTGTTCATGATCTCCCCAGCTGCTATTGCCTCCCTTCATAGTGTTTCATCTGTTTTGCATGATTATGGATATATGATGAATATATTTTCTTTATACTATATGTATACATATATGTATACATGTACACATATGTATACAGAGATGTAAGCTCCTCGAGGCTGGGGACTGTTTCAATTTTGTCTTTGTTGATCTACAGCAGGCCTGCACAACTTGTGGCCCACGGGCTGTAAGTGGCCCTCAGCTACACCAAAGGATTTTGGGTGACCCACTAAAAATGTAGAGGATGTTTTCACCTACATTTTCACGGGCAGCCCCATAAATCCTTTGGCGTGTCACAAGTGGCCTGCAGGCCACAGGTTGTGCAGTTCTGATCTAGAGTCTGGATCATCTGGCATATATTAATGTATTTAATATTTATTTATTGATTGAATTAATGCTTGTGAATAGTCCATGAATTGAGTAATTTTTAATAGCATATGCCCTTCTTCTCCCTCCTGTGCCACTATTACTGTGGAATGTCTGTGGATCATTTTTTATTTGACCAAAAAACTCATCACCTAATGGTCATCCTTCTGGGCATTTGACTCTTCATCTTTATATAGCCTATTCTGCATATAGCCTTAATAGCTTCTTAGAAATTTCCAGAACTTATACTCCCCTGACATTTCCTTTGAGATTTTAGGATCATCCCCCACCACAAGAAGGCACATATGTAAACCATATAAAATAAATGTTTTCTTTTATAAGAAATCATTGCCAGAGTAGTGTATTTATTAGTTAATAGATAATCAAGTAATAATGCCTTTGAGCTATAGATTCATACAACAATGTCATAGCCAAAACAGGTGTTGTTACCATCTGAGCACAATGATCATTTACAGATGCTACAGATGGCACTTCTAGGAACTCAGTTCTTCATTATGTAGTTCAGCCCCTTTTTATACTTTTGTAACTTAATCATTTCCTTTCTACATTTGCTCTAATCTATCTCTTCAAGGAGAAAAACAAGAGCCTTATAAGAATAATTAGTTTTTATCAGTTGGGTGTTAGCAGCAACATACAAGTTCCCTTGTTTGTTTTCAATTTCCCTTTCCTTAGAAGACAATGGAGATGTAAAGGTCTGATGCTTCCATTAATTTGCATTCAGGGTCATTTCAGTGGTGTCAGTTAAGAAATGTTAATATGTACTTAGAATGTGTTTGTTAATGGGACTTAGGCAAAGACAGTGACACTGTTGCCCTTAATTCTATAAACATAAGGCATATTAATCCCTTTAGTTGACGGGTGCTTAAATGGGAAGATTGGATGAGTAATTGGGCTGTTCTTCTCATCCTTAGCCAGGAATGTAAATGAGAAATGTCTTGATATTTTGATTTGTCTTCTGTAATCTCTTTTAATTGATCTGTTTATAAAAGAACTGTTTCCTTTGAATAATGATTTTTTGGGAAGGTAGATATCTGTTATTCATACCAGTGGGTTTCACAATTTTGTATTTTAAATTTCTATATCTAGGCCCCATTTCTAAATTATACATACATAATATGTGACTTATATGTATATATGCATACATAGATATGTAATACACAAAATAGGCATTAATCTAGACACTAAATACACAAATATGCAATTAGCATCTAGATTGATGTCTATTAAGACACATTCTTTTGGATGGTGGTGGTGGTGGTGAGGATTGGCTACTATTCCTATAAGTCTGAAATCTTTGTCAACTAAATCATTCTTACTAGCACCTAAGATATCACATATTATGCTATGGCAACCCCAAGATATTAATGCAGATCCCTAAAGTTCATAATAAACTCCCAGGCAGTACCTTACACTCTTGAAAAACTTGTTTCTATATTCTTCTATGAATACAACAAGAAGGTTTGTTCAAAATGATATGTCTCAAGTGACTTGTTTATGCACCTTTTCTTTCACTACTTTAAGGCTGTGAGGGACATGAGAAGACTGGAAGACATCTTCTAGGGTTCTTCAGTTACTGAGTTTGGAAGGGAAAAGTTGAGGATGTTTGATTATCCTAGGGGTCAACTAGTCTGTAAAATAGTCCATCAGATCTAAAAAATAGGAAATTCAAACACGTCCACATAAACTTGTAATACATCAGAGCATATGCTTGAAGAGATGAAGTGAAATTGGGTAACAAAAAGTAGTTCTGGGCATCCAGAAACACTTGAGGGCAGTAGGTCATGTGAACAATCAAATACGATGCATACCTTATTTTCTTTCCTCAAGCAAGGGGATGTATATGTTACAATTCTATTTCTCCTATGCGTATATCCACTAGCTATGTACAAATACATAGGGAAAATAAGCACAACTAACTCTGCCAAGGTTTATTGTATACCTGTTAGAATTTACTCCAAAATAGTAATAATAACAAAAATTTAAATAGATTTTGTGCAAATAAAAATGCAGATGAGGAAAATGGTATTTTTACTGTGGTAATACGATATTAGATTCAGGAATCACCTACCATTTTGAAGCTCTTCTTAAGAGCATTACTAATAGGTCAGAAAAACTATTTACCTAAGTTGGGTATCAAATGTCTTAATGCTGTTCCTTTTATCTACATTGTTATTAAAAAATAGCCTAGTAACAGCCTCCATATAGGAAAGGAGTGGGATAAAATAACTATTAAAATCATTTGGCCAAACACAAAACAAAAATAAAATAGTCAAACACCAGGAAAAGAGGACTTTTTATTTAAAATATTGCACACCAAAACCTGTGAGCCTTAACTTTTCAGGCTTTTAGCTGAAAATGTATATGAACATCTTTTTGAGAAATCTCAGCTTTTGAAGGAAATCTCATCTTTGGAAAGGAATTTAGAGTTCTCTTCATCAGGTTTTGTCTCTGTCATGACATCTCTGTTAAGCAGTTACCCAGTCTTCTCTTAAAAAACTCCAGAGAAAAGAACTTGTTCTTGACAGGAGGCATCAGTTTCCATTTTTGGATATCTCTTCATTTCCAGAAGTGTTTTCCTTGTATTGAGCACAAGTTTGCTCCTGTAACTTTTAACCACTGGTACGACTACTAGTTCTGCCCTCTACAGCCAAGAAAAAACAAATCTAATCTCTGATCCACATTATCAATATAATTATTTGAAGATACCTGTTACATTCCTGAGGAACAGTGTGAAGTTGAGGATTGAGAGTTAGTCTAAGGGTCTTAAAGTCAGGAAGACCTGGGTTAAAGTTTCAGTGCTGACATATGCATATTGTATGACCTTGAGCACATCATGTAACCTCTCAATATCCCAGGTAACTCCCTAAGATTATATGTTTTATGATTCAAGACAATTCCAAAAGGCTCATGATAGAAAATACTATCCACATCCAGAGGAAAAAAAAAACCAAAACTATGGAGTCTGAATGAAGATCAAAGCATACTATTTTCACTTTTTTTGGCTTTCTCTTTCTTGTGGTTTTTCTCTTTTGTTCTGATTCTTCTTTCACAATATGACTAATGTGGAAATATGTTTGACATGATTATACATGTATGACCCATATCAGTTTGCTTTCTGTCTTAGAGAAGGAAAGGAAGGGGAAAAATTTGGAACTCATGTTCTTAAAAACTGTATGTTGAAAACTATCTTTATATGCAATTAGAGAAAATAAAATACTATTAAGTGAAAAAAATAAAAAAGGAAGGAAGGAAAAAAGGGGAAAAAGAGATTACACATTGTAGAGCTGCTGATCTACAATGGCAAGGGAAATTTGTCCCAGCATAGAGATACCCAACAGCAATTACCTCAAAATTCCTGACAAGAAAAAAAAATCCCCATTTCCAAGTCTTCTCTAAACTAGAATTCTTAGTTCCTTCAACTTATCCTCAAATAACACAGTTTTCCTCATTATCCTGGTTGCTCTCCTCTGGAGAAATTCCAGCTTATCAATGCCCTTGATTGTCAATGTGACATACAGAACTAAATACAGTTAAGTCAGATGTCATCTGCCTAACACAGTATAGTGGGAAGATTACCACTGTCTTTCTGGGTATGATGTCTCTATTAATAGAGGATAAGTTGACTTTCCTGTTACATTGTTGACTCATATTCAACTTGGAATCTATTAAGACCTATAGATATTTTTAATGTGTGAACTATTGACTAGCTACATGTCTTCATCTTACACCAGTGTAGCTGATTTTTTTTTTAACATGAAAGCAGGAATTCACATTTATTGCTATAAACATTTAGTTATTGGATTTAACCTATAGTTACTATGTATGAACATGTAGGTTCTATTATCCAATTTGTTACCTTTCCCTCTAAACTTTGTGTCTACTGATTTGATGGGCAAACCATCAATATTTTCATTTAAGTAACTGATGAAAGTTTTTAAAAGAATAGACTCAAATAAAATTCTAATAGACTTACCTTCAGGATGAGCAATTCTTTGGGTCTATGGATTAAACCAGCCCCAGACCCACTACATATCCCACTTCTTTTCATTTTGGTCATAAGATTTTCATAAGCAATTTTGTTAAATGCCTTGTTGAAATCCAGGTATAAAAGTTGACGACAGTCTCCAAATCTGTCTAGGGACCACTTTTAAAAAGGAAGTAAGGTTAGTCTGGCCTGATATGTTCTTGATAAACATATCATGGTCATTATGATCACTATCACCCTTTCCAAATGCTCAAAAATCATCCCTTTAATAAAACATCCTGGAAGATTGCTTCTTTTGCATTTGAAGAACTTGCCTTCCATCCCTTTATTTTCAAGATCAGTGCACATTGCTGATGCGATGGCATTGTTGTGCAGTCCTGCATTCCTTATTACTATGGAGGCTGAGGAATGTCTTGAATTCAAGAGTTCTGAGCTGTAGTGGGCTTAAAATGTCCATAAGTCTGGCTTTGATATCATGAGCACCCAGGAGCAGGGTGGAAGGGAAATTCAAATTAGGTTGAGAAACTCCCATGCCATTCATTAATAGCATCAGACAGTGAATAGTCTTTACACTTCCATCCTGGGAGAGATAGGGAAACCCAATCTCTACTCTCTCTTCTCCAAAAAAAAAAAAATTCATTTCATGTACCCATCTCCAATACTATGAAGCTTTCCTGTTGTCAACATATTCTCCCAAAGCAATAGCTTTGCAATGATACCCTAAAGTTGTTTCAGTACCTTGAAATGCATTTCCAAGTCTGCTGGCAAAATGGAAACTAAAATTTTGGAGCTAAGCTCGACAAAATTTTGATAATTTTTTCCAGTACTTGGTTTTGTTTTATTTATTAAATTTATCTCTCATCTATGTGATAAAGTGTTTTTTTTCCCTCTGAATTGATAAATCTTTCATACCAGACACTATGACTAAGAAGCTGGGACTCTTAATTGCACTAAACTTCTGTATTTACTTGGGATTAGGTCTGTTCAATTAGTCTCACAGTCTTACTAATCAGTTCATTTATTGCATTCAGGTATTAATAAAAAATCACACAGAAATGCTTATATTAGTTCTTAACATAAAAATAGGAAACAAATTCATGTATATCTTTTGGATTTTTAAAATTTCATCATACTTTATTTGATTCAGTGATACTAATTTCCTTGTTCTGAAAGACTGGCACTTAAAAGTGGAGGTAATCATTCCATATTTCAATCCATGTAGCATATCTTTATTTAAGCTTGATTGTTTCATCTATCATTATATCTATTATACTATCTTTGGTATACATTACTTGTGATGTATGATAGTAGAATATTTTATGTATAATATTTGCAAACCTACCATCACAAAACTGAACATGGCAAATCCAAAGTCAACAAACTGCTTTAGATCTCATCTACATTTAATATCTGGAGTGCTATTCATCTCAAACATTTCCTGTAGTGACATTAACATCATGAAAACTTTTTTTTTTTATACAGAGGCAAATGGAGGAAAGTTGACTGTGTCCTATTTAATCAATCAACAAAATTTCCAGGAATAAATAAATAAATAACAAGTATTCTAACATACACAAGATGCTTTGCTGTGCACTATGGAACATGCAAAGCAGTAAATATATAGTACATGGTACTTGCGCTTGGTAAGGTTACATTATAATCTGTAAGATGAGATAAATACATGAAAAATTAAAGTATATATATCTTTCAACCCAGTGTCCTTTCCTTCCATAAAAGTTCTACTGTTAGTATTAGTATCTCCACTAATATTGAAAGCTAACATTAATGTAGCATTTTAACATTTGCAAAACACTTTTCTCACCACAGTCATATGAGGAGGGTAGTTTAAGTATTATTATCAACAGTTTACATGTGAAGAAACAGGCTCTGAGACATTGAATTACTTTCCATCTTCACACAGCTTCACACATTGCCTGAGATAATCTGAATCCAGGTGTCTGATTCTAGGGTCAACATGCTTTTTTGCATACCCAGTTGGTATAAATGACATAGGAGAGACAGAAACAATTCAATGAGGGACCAGAAGTTAGGGAATCAGGGAAGAGGGTCATATGAAAAAGGTGGTATTTGAGCTGCTATGTGACTACTCTGATCAAAGACCCGCAGTAACTCCCTAATATCCGTAAGATAAAATACAACCTCCTCAGTTTGACATTTAAAGATTTTCACAAAATGATTCTAGCCCAGCTTCCCAGGCTTATTGTTTTTAGACATTCTAACTTCAGTCCCAGTTCTGTGCCTTTGCCACCTGTTCCTCTGTGGCTGGATTATATTCTTCCCCTACCCCACTCTCCCTCTCACCTCGGCCCTGTGGTTTTTTAGGATCTCTAGATTTCCGTTTTCAGCTCATGTGCCATCCTCTTGTTGTTCAGTCATTTTTCAGTCATGTCTGACTCTTTGTGACCTTATTTAGGGTTTTCTTGGCAAAGATACTAGAGTGGTTTGTCATTTCCTTCTTGAGCCCATTTTACAGATGAGGAAACTGAGGCAAACAGGGTTATGTGACGTGCCCAAGGTCACAGAGCTTGTAGGTGTGTGAGGCCAGATTTGAACTCAGGAAGATGAGTCTTCCTGACTTCAGGCCTGGCATTTTATTCCAATGTGTCACCTAGCTGCCCCTACCATCCTCTTATGGGAAGCCATTCCTAATCCCTCTAATTGTTAGTGCACTCTGTCTCTCTGTCTCTGTTTCTATCTCTGATTCTCTTTGTCTCTGTCTTTCTCCTTCTTCTACACTCTCCCCCACCCCCAACCCCAGCTAGAGGTTAAGCAGCTACTCACAGGCCCAATTCTACTGATTTTTTTTAGCCAGCTCTGCTTTTCTGACCTGGTTTGGTTCACCCCTCTCACATTGTAACCTTGGATTCCTGGTTGCTTACCATATTTATGCCAGACTTTATGCAGACATCCAAATGTCTCTAACCATACTGCAACTCAGAACTCCCAAACTCAAGTAATCTATTAGCCTCAACCTCCTCAAGTAGCAAGGATTATAGGCAGCCATCATGCACACTTGTATAATTTTCTTCAGAAAAGAGTTGGGAAGTGGTGGACATAATGAACAGTGAATATGATTGCAAAAAAACAAAAACAAAAACAACAACTAGTTATAACAGTTAAAGATTCGTTATTTCCATGGGAGTGAGTCACTTGTAAATCAGCAGTGAAGTCAGGCTAATAAAAAACCAATACTAAATTAGAAAAATATCATCAAAATGAGAAGATATGTTGTACAATTCAGGCAATGCAGATCTACTTAAACAAACTGTTGATGCCAAAAATAGGAAATGGATAAAGGAATAGACTCAGCATTTCCTAAGGAAGTTTATTCAATATAAATCAATTGCCACAATGAGGAGATCTGCATCATTGGAGGGAGCACCCATATCAGTGAAATAACAGATGCATTGAGGTATCAAGTCAATCTATTTCCATCCTGTGTTCCCAGGCTTATTTTACACTGATCTCCATTATATGCCCTATCTTTCTTTCTTTCTTTCTTTTTTATACCCTATCTTTCAAAGACAAGAAATGTGACATAATGGGTTAAGAGCTGACTTTAGAGCCAGGAAGACCTTGATTCAAGTCCCTCTGCCTCATGCTGTCTTTGTGATCCTAGACAAGACATTTAACTTCCCAATCAATTTGTTGCTAAGTCTATAAATTTCAGAGATGGTGCTCATATAAATTGATAGAGTTTCCAAAGTCAATAAATTTATATTTTCAGGCCTTATCTCTATCCCAATTTTTAGAAAATTCTTTATATTGAAATGAAATCTTCCTGCTAATTTTTGCCCATTGATCATGGTTCTGATCACTTAAACTAGCACTAACAATTTGTCAGAATACTAACAACAATTCTTATCAAGAAAAACATCTAATTCAGTTTCATATTTTTATGAATATATGGAAAATGTAATAGAAGATATCTTTATTGAGTTTGCCCATAGCCCCAATTTCAGTATCATTACTAGCCTGCTTGCATTTGAAAGGATTTTAGGGGAAACTCACTAAATACCAACATAAATACAATATAAAATAAATACAACATAAAATATTAAATAAAATATTAAAAATAAAATAATTAAATTATTAAATTAAATAATTAATTAAATACAAAATAAAATATACATATAAATCAAAGGAAATTTAATTAAAGCCAGGATAGTGACTTAGGATGGGCCTTAGAATAGAAAAAATAAAGTATAATAATGTGCCATGAAGGATCATCTTCAATCTTATTGATGATTTTCCTCCACTAATGGATATTATTACCTATACATACCTCATTTTGTATAATTCTTGTTTATGTGCTTTTATAAAATGACTATAGCATAGTGCTCTGGAAATAACACTGGGTTAGGAGCCTAACGATATAGGTCTTTCTGTCCTATTTACTATATGTATAACCTTGGGAAAGTCACTCTTCTCTAGGCCTTAGTTTTCTTATCTATAAAATAATTAGTTGAACTAAATAACATCAGAGGTCCTGTCTAGTTCTAAATTTATCATGCTATCAATCCAATGGGCTATTGGCATTCTATGTCTTTTAGTATTTTATGGATGCCTATATAACTCTAGAGTTATCCATATATTGTCCCTCACTTTCATTCTATAAGCCACCCACTGCGGCACCTAGCTGCCCCAAAGCATCATTTTTTTTTGAGGCAATTGGGGTTAAGTGACTTGCCCAGGGTCACACAGCTAGTAAGTGTCAAGTGTTTGGTCTGAGGCTGGATTTGAACTCAGGTCCTCCTGACTTCAGGGCCAGTGCTCTATCCTCTGCGCCACCTAGCTGCCCCTAAAATGATATGTTTTACTCAAAACATTGATAGTAATATGCTCTAGCCTACTTACACATCTACTCTGAATAAAGACCTATTGCTCTTTGGGTCCCCTTCAATTTCTTTACCATTGTGACCAAAATATCCAAAAACCCTAACTTACTTAGGGTTACAGAAGGTCACAAGTGAAATATGACCCAATAACAATTCTTCTAAAAATCTTTTCTATAAGTTTTCTAATATCCACTTCCTTGCTCCATCACTTGATTCTTCCCTTATAACAAAGTAAAACAGTGAAGCAAAACTTATTGACACAGTAACCTTATCTAACAGCATATACAATAACCTGCAATCATAGTCGAACAACTTTTTACTAAAAGGAGATTATGTTTCATCATCAGTGCTCTGGAACAAGAGCTTAAATTTTTCTTTTTCCCTTTTATTATCCTTTTCCCCCCTTTCCATTCCCATTCTGGCCCCTTTTCTAATTTGTCATGACTTCTAATTTCATTAATATAGAGAATTCCTGGTGAAGAAATGGCCCCTATACTATAGCTTATACTCTTGGAGAGTTGGTTGGGTAAATGAGAAAGTACCTTACAAGGATTATACAACCAGTATTTGCCATGCTTTCTCTCAAATCTTTTTTTGTGATTATTACAGGGGAAGCTTGGTGTAGCCAATGGGGCATTAGACCTGGAACTTAAAAGACATGGGCTCAGAAGGACTTATGATGAAAAATACTATCCACCTCCAGAGAAAGAACTCATGGAGTCTGGATTCAGACTGAAGCATACTGATGGTTTTTTTTTTTACTTTCTTTATCTTTCTTTTTTTTTGTCTGTGTTTTATAACATGTTTAAAATGGAAATATGTTTTGCATGACTGCCTGTGTATATCAAATTGCTTGCTGTCTCAATGAGGGGGGAGGGGAAGGAGGGAGCACAAAAGATAATTTGGAACTCAAAATTTAAAAAAATGAATATTAAAATTATTTTTATGCATAATTGAGAAATAAATAAATAAGACTTGGGTTCAAGTCCTACCTCAACTATTTTCTTAGTTGTGTGACTTTGAGCAAATCACTAAACCTTTCTGTGTCTCAGTTTTCTCATTTGTAAAATGAAAGGGTTACACTTAATGGGCTATAGCATCCCCATCCAGCCCTAACTCTTTTAACCTATGAGGTATCTTTGGGGTTACTTATTGGTTGTAGAATAATAGTTTATCTTAAACAAATACATTCAATGAGATTCAGTGTGGTGTGGAAAAATTACGAGACTTGGAACTAGGAGAGACCTTATTTCAAACCCTGGCCCTGACATTTACAAGTTGTGTGACCTTAGGGAAATCACTTTTCTTTTCTGAAATTCAGTTTCCTTGTTTCAGAAATGAAGGTAATACTTACACTACCCACTTCACAGGGTTTTGTAAGGAAAGATTTTTGTGAACTTTAAGGAGCTGTTTAATCATTATTATTCATTCTTCCATTCCCCACCACACAGTTTCATCTCAATGGGATTCAGGTAGTCTTTAGATAGGTTGTTTGTTTTCTACGCTTTGGTTGGCATTTGAGAAGAAATGAAGAGTGAAAATAGCAACAAAGAATGATGAAAAAATGTTTAGTAGACATTCAAGGATTTTGTATACTACATAAATAAAATTTGACATTCTTTGAGAGGCCGTAGTTGATCAGCTAATATATGCAGACTTCACTCTTTTCACCTTGCTAATGAAGTATATGGACCTTAATGTAAAAAATGGTTTCAGATGTTCCCACCATAGCTTATTCTAGTCTATGAGTGTTTTTGATTACTACTCCTTTCTTTTGTCCTTGATTGATCAAAATTTTAAAAATGTATTTGATTTCTTCTTTTGATGGTTCTTTTCTGATGAGAAAAATTTAAGTTCCTTTAGTTTATCTCTTCACTTCAATTATCAATACATATCATGTTTGCAATTGCATTAAACATGAGCAAAAAAAGTTATATCAATTAAACTGGGCAATAGCCATATTCCTTACAGAACTCAGCGAAGTAAAAAATGAGAAATATTCTTTTCAGAACCAGATGGTAGCTTTTATTGATTTTGTTACAGTTCTGAAATGCTATACTGAGGTCTTGTTTATTCATCTTAAAAAATAGCTGATGTGAATAGTTTTTTTTTTAGTAATGTACATTATGGAAAAGTAAGTATAACTTTTAAAATATTCATATTTATGGAGCACTGTCTTCAAAAAGGAGAATATTTGAATTTATTTTTAATTTTGATTTTATAAGCATTAATAGACTAGGTCAATTATGTAAATATATTATAGAGCATTATTTTGCTGATCAGTTGGTAGTTTACATTGCTCTCTGAATGTGTGTGGATTTTTCTTTTGTTTTGGAAAATGTTGCCCCTTTGGTTTTCATGAATATTATATCTTTCATAACAGAACAAGGACATTTCCTAAAGCTTCATTTTGTTTAGTAGACAATAAAATTCCTCAATAAAACAAGTATTCCAATAGGCAAACCATTCATGCTCAACTTTTGCTTAAAAATCTAACTGCTATAATTATAAGCATTCATTACTTAAGATGATAGTTTCCAAAATTGAATGTACCATATGTCATTGTGAGCATTCAGTTTTGGATACTAATACCTTAAGATGATGATACATTAAGAGAATGGAGATAGCTTACACAGTACTATATAAAACAGAAAAAAATAGTTTTCCTGGAATAAGGTAGTTGAGACTATGAGCTATAGTCTAAGTACAACTGAAAATTCGTATACCCATCAATATTAACCAAGTTCTATATATTTAAGTGGACAAAATATAATCATTACCTACTCTCCTATGGATGATTTACAGTCTCTTTTGCAATGTGTTCTGGTAGACATTAAAACTTACAGTATGGTAGAATGATACCATATAGTAAAATGTGACTATATTTTTGTTTTAATAATGTTTAATAACAGCTAGTATTTATGTAACATTTTATTTAAAATTTGCCAAGCACTTAACATTTGTTATCTCATTTGATCCTCACAACAGCCCTGAGAGATAGGTGCATTTTTACTACTGAGGCTAAAAGAAATAAGTGTCGGATTTGAACTCGGATCTTCCCCTCTCTGGATCAGTACTTTATCTGTTATGCAACCTACCTGCCAAAGAGGCCATTACTCCTTGAACATATTCTAGGGAGAACCGCCGCCCTCAGCAAATTCAAAATAACTAGTGAAAACTAAAACTGAGTCTTACTATTATGATGATAAAAAAACAACAGTTGATAATAGAAAAACCAGGTTGTAAGAAATACCCAAGATGTGCTTTTTGTGGTGTCAATGATGAAGTGAATATTGCTGTATATACAAATGATAATTTGGCAAGTGATTTTTTTAGAAGGGATAGAAAAAGAAAATGTTGCAAGGTCCAAAATCACCATTGTGAAACTTGTTTCTGTTCTAAGGTTGTTGGTGTTGTCCAGACATTACAATATCCCCAAATCCTTATCCCACAGGAAATGAAATTTTAAGTTCCTACTTACAGCCAAGCTACTGAGATAGATATATAGAAGTATAGGATAAAATTCCTTCTGCAAATGACCCTAACATATTTATATAAGGCTTTGTTTTGTACAAACTACTTTACCTATTTCATTATCTTTGAATCTGTAAGAATCAATCAATCTACAAGCATTTATCAAGCATCTATTCTATGCTGGATACTGT
>NW_020950792.1:802449-817802 GCF_900497805.2 Vombatus ursinus | reverse complement strand
ACATTAAGTGACTTATCCACATTAACCAATGTGGTAAGGGACCCTCGTGAAAACTATACTTGAAGTCTCCCTAGTGGTCAAATTGCTCAATAAGAGATACTAACATTTAATTTTCAAATATAATGATTCATTATGTTATGATTATTAGTGATTGTGAATAAATTTTCAGATAATGGTGTGCCTTTGTGCTTTTGAAAATTGTATCTTTTAGGAGAATGGTAGATGAGGAAACTGGGATCTGGAGAACTAAAATGATTTGTCCACATAAATAGTAAGCAACAGAGCTAGAAATTAAGCCCAGATCCTCTGTTTCTGTTCTTTCTATCACACTACTCTGCCTCCCTTCATACTGAGATCATAAATGATTTTGTATACCTTGTTAATTTACTATTTTACTATATTAACTTGGGCTTTGCAAAGAATATCCTGCACGTATATTCTGACTTTCAGAGTTGAGTGAAAGGAATCCTTTAAACAGCTGGTCTTGATTTCCTAACAAAAAGAACTGAGCACAAAAATCTCTCATGTCCCAAGTAAAAAGAAGTTCTTCAAACACTAAGAAGCTGTAGATAAGAATTTTCATTGTTCATTTTCCTCTAGATTTTTCATATTTTTGGTGGATATATTTTAATGGGAAATCAAGAGAAATCTAATCTTTCTATCATTCCTGTCACCAGAATAATAGAATTTACCAGTCTCACTGGTCATAGATTCTGTCCTAGGTGCTAGCTCAGATGAAGGTAGGATGACTGAATGGGCATTTATTAAGCTGACTGATCTATTTATGAAAACAGTATTGGCAAGATTCCTCTTGGGCTCTTTAGAGGTTGTCCTGTTTTGGCTATATAAATTTCCATCTCATTAAGGCTGGTTAGGAGCTGAATAATTTGTTGTGCAGAGGAGAATGGCCATCTGGGTTTTGTTCATAGTTTTATTGATTCCACCCCTCCCCCCATGTGATACATACTCCTCTCAAATACATCATGCCATGGAGGGCAGAATGTATGCTTAGGGGCTTTGTGGGTTGTACACTTGCCTAGAGACTTATCTAAAATCTTCTTGGACTGATTGGTCATCCACAGGGTCGGGTAAGGGGGAAAAGTCTTATAGTTATATTCTTTGAAACAAAGATCACAATTCCCCCCTTTCACCTCATTCTTATGTGTATTTGTCACCAGTGATTAAATCCCATTTTGCTTTTATTCTTCATGTCAGTAATCAATCAATCAATCAACAAACATTGTTTTTTTTAAGTGCTTAATTATGCACCAGGAACTATACTAGTCCTTGAGGATACAAGTGCAAAGAATGAAACACAAGGAAGGAACCATATAATATCTATATCTATATCTATCTATCTATATAGATAGATAGATATAGATATAGATATAGATAATTTGGGAGGAAAGTAACTAATAGTTGGGAGCAGGGTACAATTAAGAAAGGCTTAGTGCAGAAGCTGATGCTTGAGTTGTTTCTGTAGCTGCTTGCTATAGCCACATCTATTGAAGACCCAAAAAAGAAAGTTCTTGCCACCATATGGGGGGAAGAGAGACAGAGAGAGAGAGAGAGAGAGAGAGAAAGAGAGAGAGAGCGCTTTTCTCAGGAGGAATGTGTTTAAGGTTCTTTGTTGCTCATTTTCCCTTCCATTCTTGCCCATCTTTTGGCCTTGCAGACATCCCCATAGCCCTCTTAATTATAAGGCACCTTCTTCACAACTCTCTTAGCTATTAATTCACATTGATTTTCAGTACATTTCAGGCTCCTTATTCTCTTTTCTTTTGAAACGTATAAGTAAGCTAATAACCATTGTCTGATAACACAACAACAACAACTTCCACTGAAGAAAACAGTCATGTATCTGTTCAAAGACGAAGGCTTTGAATGGATGAATGGTGGAAGGCACCTTTGGACTTTCACCTTCTGCCAGTTCCTGGCCTATAAGTACAAATTGACCTTGCATAATATGACTGAGGCTAGTTTTTTTTCTTTTTTTAAAATAAGTTTTTATTCATGTTTTCTATTTTTTTTATATCATCAGCGATAATATACATTATCACCACTATTTCCCTCCTCCCAACCCTTCCAGAGAACCATCGCATATAACAAATAGTATTTTTAAGGTCAAAAATGGATAAAACAGTATAATTGATAAATATATTGAAAGAATCTGAAAAAAATGTGCAATGTAGAGCACTTATGGCTCTCTGACCTCCATATTTCATCATTCAAGTCATGCTTGATCTTTGTAATTTTATTATATTCACTTTTTGTATATGTGTGTGTGTGTGTAGTTATTCTTTTCATTTCCATTGTAGTTATTGTGTATCCTGTTTTCCTGACTCTACTTATTTTACTCTGCTTCAGTTCAAGAAAGTTTTTCATACTCTTTGTATTCATAACATACACAATTTCTTAGAGCAGAGTAATATTCCATTACATTCGTGTACCACAATCTATTTGGCCATTCTACAATCAGTGGGCATCCACTTTGTTTCCAATGCTTTGCTATCACAAAAAATGTTTCTATAAATATTTTGGTGACCATGGGAACTTTCTTCTTATTAAGGGCTTTCTTGGGGTATAAGCCTAGTAATGGAATTCTTTGGCTAAAAGAATATGGACATTTTAGTCACTTTATTTTCATAATTCTGATTTGCTTTCCAAAATGGCTATGCCATTTCACAGCTTTACCGACAATATATTAGTGTGCCTATCATTCCACAACCCCTCCAACATTGATTATTAACACTTTTGTAATCTTTGCCAATTATCATGGTATGAAGAGAAACTTCAGGATTGCTTTTGATTTACATATCTCTTATTAGTGATTTTCTGCATTTATTGAAATGATTATGTGGTTTGGGATATTTTGATTTTTAATATGATTATGTTGATACTTCCCCCTAATGTTACACCATTCTTGCAATCCTCTTATGAATTCCATTTGGACACAATAAATGATTTCTTGCATAAGTCATGATAGGCTGCTTGAAAGGATTTTGTCTGAAGTTTTTGAGTCAATGTTTATCAATGATATTGGCCTATAGTTATCCTTCTGTCTTATTTTTCCCTGGGTTAAGTATTAAGACTATATTTTTCTCATAAAACCTGAGAGTGCTACCTTCATTTTTTTAGAAAAAAATGTGATGTGTTCTAATTGTTCTTAAAAGTTTGGTAGAATCCTCTTTTCAATGAATCCATTAGGACCAGGAGGTTTTTTTTTTTTTTTGGTAGTTCCTTATAGTTAGCTCTATTGCCTTTCATCAGACTGGGTTATTTAAGATCTCTATCTGGTCTTCTGATAGTTTAGTACTTTATATTGTTGAAAGTATTTCTCTGTTTCTTTTCTGTTTTGAGTTTTATTAACAATTATTCTGATTATTCATTTTATTTGTTCTTTTTTTGTTATTTCACATTGCTAATTTGCTATTTTACTTATTTGATTTTCTACCCTCTTCTTTTTAATCAGATTAACTCAAGATTTATCCATTTTATTATTAGTCTTTTCAAAGAACCAACTTTTAGTTTTAGTTATCATTTATTTGTTTTTTCTTTCAAAATTATCTACTCTAATTTTTAATATCTTCTCTTTGGGGGGCAGAGCCAAGATGGGGAGGGAAAGCAGTGACTTGCTTGAGTTCTCCTCCCAAACCCCTCCAAATATCTATAAACAATGGCTCTAAACAAATTCTAAAGCAGCAGAATCCACGAAAAGACAGAGTGAAACAAATTTCCAGCCACCGACAGCCTGGATGGTTGATTAGAAAGGTATATCACACCGGGCAGGGAGAGGAGCGCAGTTCGGCGTGGGTGCGCAGGCCACGGTGAACCTGGAGCAGGCCTCAAAGGACTGAATCATGGGCAGCTGTGGCGGTTTCCAGACTTCTCAAACCAGGAACACCAAAGACAACTTAGAAGGTCAGTGGGAAAAGTCTGTGACTGAGGTGAGAGAAGAGCTAGGTCTCAGCCACAAGTCTAAAGCGTGGCCCGGGGCCACGGCTGTTTCCTGAGCTTCTGGCCCACAGACTGAGGGGGAATCAAGTGGCTGATAAGAGGGGGATTGCAGGGATCTCTCTGCTGGTGCAGGATTCTCTTGCCTGTGCTTGGATCTGGGTCACAGTTCTGGGTGGTGGTCCTGGGGCAAGGAGAAACACTGGTGTGGTGGAGCTCATTGTGGTGGTGGAGAGAAAACACCTCACCCCTTATCATAGCACCTTAGAAGAACTGACACTTTTCAGGTCCCTAGAAGTATCTCTGAAAACAGCAATGCAAACCCCTGAAGTTTGGGACAGTACATTCTCCACATTGGAAGCAGACTTTTACCTTAACAAAGAGTTTAAAACTCAAGTAATTGGCCAGGATCATGAGTAAGCAGCTCAAAAAGAGTCAGACTATATTATCTTATTTTGGTGACAAAGAAGATCAAAACATACAACCAGAAGAAGGCAATGAAGCCAAAGCTCCTACATCCAAAACCTCCACCCCTTAATTTTATTCTCCAGATGTGACCCCTTCATTTTCAACTCACACTGTGCCCTCTATCTATCTATGTATCTATGTATCTATGTATCTATGTATCTATCTATCTATCTATCTATCTATCTATCTATATCTATATATAAGTACATATAACTTTTTCCCCTCCAACTACCCTAATACTGACAAAGGTCTCATGAGTTACAAATATCATCTTTCCATGCAGGAATGTAAACAGTTCAACCTTAAAAAAAATATCTGCCCTTTGTATATATGTTAGGTTTGTTTATCTGTTATCTTCCTACTTTTAAAAAGTACCTATTGGTTTTTGAATCCTCTCTTTTTGTATTTTGTTAACACATATTTATGATAGGATATATGTATGTGTGTGTAGGAATATGATTTTCTCCCTGAGAATTGCTTAGATGCATTTCAAAATTTTGACATGTTGTTTCATCATCATTAATTTTTTCACATAATTACTAGTTGTTCTATAATTTATTCTTTGGCTCATTCATTATGCAGTGTTTCATCCTTAAGTTCCATTTGAGTCTTTTGTTTGAGGTCCCTGAACCAATGCATATTTATATTGTGTCATGGTCCACAAACAGTATAACTATTTCTGTCTTTTTCCATTTGTTTTCAATATATCTATGCCCTAACACATTTTTTTCTTTTTCAAAGTTCCATGTGATACTAAGAAAAAAATACACAAATATATGTATGTATATTGTTAGTTCCTTTTAGAAGACTCCATATGTCTTTTAGTTCCACTTTGTCCAGTAATTGGATTAGTTCCATATTTTTACCTTTGGTTTATCTTTCCATTAGTCTTACCTAAAACTGAGAAAGGAATATTGATGTCTTCTGTCACTTTTGTGTTGCTATCTTTGTCTTCTTGGAGCTCAGGTAATGTTTCCTTTATGAGTTTGGATGTAAAGGCATTTGGAGTGTATAAGGTTATTTTTTTTTAATGGATATTGGTTTGTTATCTATGGTTTCTTCCAGCATAATGTAGTTTCCTTGTTTATCCTTTTTTTATTTTTTGCTTTATCAGATGGTATGACTGCAATTCCTGCTTTTTTTGTTCACTTGATACATAGTAATTTTTTCATCCCTTCAATTTTATTTTGTGTATGTCTTTTTTTTAAAAGGACTATTTAAGTAACATGATAGGGTTTTGTTTTCTTATTCAGCCTATCACTATTTTTCATTTTAGAGGATGATTTAATCTATTCACATTTAAAGTTATGAGATTTAAGTTTATATTCCCCTGTATTTATCTCTAATATTATTTTTTCAAGTTATTTTCCCCTCTTCTTCTGCAAACACAGTGCTATGTCTCTTCTGTTCCTTTAGCTGATTTTTTAAAAAAATTGGCCCTATTCTCACTGGCTCTCTTCTCCTCACCTTTGATCCTCTCCTATTGTTAGCCCTTCCCTTTGGAATTTTGCTAATTAATTCCTTTTTATTTTCTTCTTTTGACTGGTGATTTAAAACTTTTTTTCCTTTCTATTAGTTAATCAGATTTCCTCTTCCTTTCCTCACCTTCAGCTGCTCCTATTCATTAGTTTAAACAGTTTCTTGTTTTGTGCCCCTTTCCAGAGAGGGCACATTTTCATTATCCATTCTCTCTACTTTATCCATTATCCATTATCTTTTCATTATCCATTCTCTCTACTTTAGATGCTCATTATCTAATGCAAGACCGCTAAAATTGTCTAGTCCCTCTCTCTTCTCTGCATTCCTAATGGAATCAAAACTTCTGAGATACCCATTTTGAGTTTCTGCCATTGCCTTGTAGAGCTTGGCCCAAAGATTTCCAATTCCCCCTTTGCATTGTATCTCACTTTCAGAACAGTGCCATTCTTGCCTTTGACAGAAAGAGCACTGCCCCAAGGCAGGACTCCCACCTTGAACATGTCCCTTATTATATCACTTCTACTGACCTACACCCTCCCCCATGGTTACCTTCTTTCCCTCCACTGGCCTCAAAATCTCTACCCTGGGTTCATACTGTCCCATTCCCTCAGGTGCTAATTGTTCTTTAGGAGTTCCAACTCTCCCTCCCCACCTACCAAAGTAGAATGAGCGGTCTTTTCAAGTTCTAAATCTCCCAGTGTTCAGCACAAGACCCCCATCTTCTTTCACAGAATATTTTTCTACAGCAATAAGAGCATACATTAGTGGAACCATCTCCCACCTCCAAAACGTCCCTTCCATTTCCCCACTTTATTCAATTCTTCCTTCTTTCTCCCCACCCACTCCCCTCTGCAGGGCTTCTCTTCCTGGGAAATCTCAGTGGCCACCTTTCCCTCATTTCTAGCCCTTTATTTGACCCAGGCAAATCACATATTTCCCTCTATCGTATGCTCCCCTCTCCCCTATAGTTCATCCTTCCATTTTGTAATGTAGTTCTACAAAACAGAAAGAAAACACATTAATTCATCTATAGGCAAGGTATCTAGCCATAATGCTCTAGATCTATCTTTCCACTGCTACCTCCATCTATTATTTCTTTGTATAAGTACATTTAGAAAGAAGTCTCTTACTGTTCTCTCTGTTGTCACACTGTTGCTGTTGTTGTCCTTGGCTGCTGTATTTTTTCACCCCTTCTTGAATTTTTATTGTCTGGGGTATTTGAAAAGCAAATAATTACTTTAGGTGTGTTTTTCTTTTTAAAAATGTTTCAAATGCCCCTTTATTACTGAATTTCCATCTTTTTTTTTCATTTATGGTTAAGCTCAAAGTTATAGGATAGTTGGGTTATATCCTGAGCTCCCTTGCTCTTTGAAACATAGTATTCCATCCCCTACTATATTTTTAGGGTGTGCAGAATAGTTTTGTGTTATTCAAATTTCCTTTCCTTTGTATTTTAAGATCTTTTTCCTTCTTGTTTGTGAACTTGTCTCTGAATTGAATTGTTAAATTAAACCACAATGTGTCTTGGAGTTTCTAGTCTTGTTTGTTTGGATTTTCTGGGGGGAGAGGGGATGTGGTTTTTGTTGCCTTTTTTATTTTCTCTTGGAAGTAATTTATGAATTTTTTGAAACAATACTTAATTTTTAGTTTTCAGAAGTTCTTGGAGTTTTCTTCTATTATTTCTTATATTATGGTAAGTCCTTTGAGGAGACTCATAATCCTTAGGTTCTCCATACACATTATGTTTTGCTTGGATAGAAAGTATATTTTCTTTTATGCCCCTTTTTTTCTTTTCTTCTTTTAGATAGTCTTTCACTTCTCTGTATTTATATTTCTAAATGATTCTTTTCTTTTCTTTCTTTGACCAGACTTGCCATCTCAGATTCAAGTTTTTCTAATCAATAAATAATTCTTGGTGTGCATGCAGTGCATTCTGCTCTCATAATTCTTATTTTTCTCTTAAACTACCCTGAAATAGCATGTTGTGGTTCCATGTTCTCAAATTCCCTAGATTCCTTTGTCTCATCAAATGTTGGATTGTTTTCCTTTGTTTTGCTTTATTTATTCATAGATGTCTGAACTCATTAATAGATCTGGAGGCCATATTTCCTTCTGCTGTTAATGTTTTCTTTATTGATTTATCTGCTTATATTCAAGATCATTTAGTTTTCTTCTTCCTAAGATCTTTGATAATTTCATTATTTTCCCTCTTATTTTTCCCTATTGCTCTTTTTATGACTCCTCTTTCTCCAGTGTTGGTTTTTATGGGCTTGAATCCCAAAAGTTTTCAGCTTCCTTCAACAATGGACAGTCCAGGGTTCACCAGCATAAATCTTAGCCTAAAGTGACTTTTAGGGGGACAGAATCGACCCCATGTGGATTGTAAGTGCTTTCTCTCAGGCTTAATGGAGTTCTCCAGAGTGTCCAGAGAACCCCTCTTCCCTCCTCCATGGTGTCCTGCCCTATTCTTTTATCTTTCTGCTCTTTTTTTTTCTTTTGGTTAGGCAATGGGGTTAAATGATTTGCTCAAGTGCCTGAGGCTGGATTTGAACTCATGTTCTATTGACTCCAAGGCTGGTGCTCTATCCACTATGTCACCTAGCTGCCACCTAGCTACCCCCTCTCTGTTCTTTAGTTTTTTGGCCCAGCAGCACATAGCATTGCCACACTGGTGCTATCAAGTTGAGATTGATTTTTGTAGCTCGTGGATTACATCTTCAAGGTTCTAGGTGTGTGAGCTTGAGCTCTGTTTCAAGCCCAGGTCCCGCCTCTTTTCCTCTACTCTCTTGCAGAAATCTTTTGCAACACAGAACACTGTCATGGTGCTGGCCATGAGGGCTCCAGAAAACTTCTGTAGCCTGGAGCCCAAATCTCCATGGCACTAGAAAGAGGGAGGTGGGGAGGACCAGAATATGGTTGTTGTGAGCCTGTGAGTTGGGTCCCTGGATAAGCTAGTCCATTCCTGCTGTGAGGATCGTGGTGAGTTGTGGGGAGTGGGTTCTGAGTGAATATGAATTAGGTATCAGTTCATAAGGTTTTTTTTTTTTGACCTTCTTTTGGGTACTAGGTATCCTAGATGATGGAGATAAGCAGAAGTTGCTTTATCTTTTGTGCATCATTTTTTTTTTTTTTGGAGAATTTTGAAAGATCATGAGAATCAGAGAAAGTTTCTAGTCTTTCATCTTGTTGGTCTCAACTGTTGGTCTCTTTTAATTCTTTATTTTCCCCCACAGAAATCATGGGTAGAATTTTTCCTGGTATTAATTGTTTGTATATTAGATTCTGTACAGTTAGGTCTCCTGGAGCTTGTTGTGTGGCAACAGTGTAGTTGGATTCTTATAAAAGCTAATGTAATTTTAGCATGCATTAATAAAAATTTAATAGCCAGATCAAAGGAGGTGAAAATACTGTTGTACTTTGCTCTGGTCCAACCAAATCTCACATATTGTTTTTGTTTTGGGCTGTGAGTTTTAAAAAGCATATTGACAAATTATATTTCCAGAGGTTGTAAGCCAGATGTTGAAGGGTCTGGAAATTTTGTCATGTAAAGAACCACTGAATGAAGTGGGAATCTTTTGTTTGGAGAAGAGAAGACTTAATGGTTGCATGATAACTATTTTCAAATATTGAAAGGGCTGTCAGGTGGAAGGGGATTAATCTTATTTTTAAAGTAGCTTCTTAGGATACAAGTAGACCTAATTTATGAGAATTCCCGTAAGGCAAATTTCAGTCTGATATAACAAAGAGTTTTCTAGCGACAAGAATGTCTGAAAATAGAATATGCTGCCTGGAAAGATAGTGTGTTTCAAAATTCTGAAAGAATTAAAGCAACATTAAAAGAACACTTGTTAGGTATGTTTTATAAGAGATTAGAGCATCAGGTGGGAGATTGGAATAGATAAACTCTTGGAAGTCCCTTCCAAGTCAAGTTTCTTTGATTTTGTGCTATTACGTTTTGCTTGTTTGTTTAGTCCTGTGATTTCCTTAGTGCAGGGAATTACTGGTGTGCATAGCCCATCCACTAATGCAGTTTGACAACTCATAGTCTTCGAGTGTTGCATGAAGGCAATGGGGCGGGGGGGAGTTAGGACTTATCCACAATTAGATAATTAGTATCTGTAAGAGACAGGACTCAAACCCAAGTCTTCTTAATTGACTCTCTTCTTAGCTAACTCTCATGATCCAACACACAACTTTTTGACTCTGGCATTACACTTTCCATAATTCTCTTGCTCGATTACAGTGATTTTCAATTATTTTTGAATCAGGTTTGGGGCAGGGAGTGCTCATATCTAGAATGAAGTACTCATTGCCAATTGAGAACCTATCTTTGTTGACTCTGCTGAATGAAATAGCATTGGCAAGGTGTGACTAGAATAGCAGAAGTTGAGAGAAAATGAGACCAGCTTGCAGAGCAATGTGGAAACATATATTGGCACAGAGGACCTTTATTTGTTTGGTCTTAGAAAGTGCTAGTTTATGTTCTCTGTGGATCTTGCATGTGAATCTTACTTTAAAAAATGTTTCATTTATTACACTTCCTTCTGTCACTGGCAGCCAGGAAAATAATTTGGAACAGGTGGGCCTCACATGTGTGGTAAGATACCAGTGAGCAATGTTTGGGCTTTATAGCTCATCATATTCCAGTTATCTTCTTTGAATGATGATACCTAAAGGGATCATTACATTAGCACTCAGTCTTGTGGTAGGTATCTGATAAAACTCTAACAAAATGAAAAGTGAAATTTATCTTGTGAAAGTTCATTAATATTTAAATATGGGCATAGGGGTGTGTGCCTGTGTTGACAGCTTCTCCTTGGTAGAATTCCCTATTTAAGATTGGAGATGCAGGCACCATGTATGATAAACAAAGACCATGGAGACCAGAGTGTACTGTTTCTGCTATTTTGGATGATTAGACTTGCACGCAAATGAAATCATGACAGATTCATTTATGTGAAATGACCATTGCTGATTTTCTTGCCAGAAATGAGATTGTTTTTTTTTATTTAGGAGATTTTCAGAGCAGTCCTTCGCTATTTTGGTTAGTAGCAAAATGGCAACTGGCACCTGAAATCTTGTCAAGGCCAAACTTCCTCTTTTCATCTGGTTGGTATTGCCAATTCCTTGGAAAACAGCATCTACAATATCTGTAGAGTGTTTTAAAAAATCTCCCTGAAGTTTCTTAAGTACTGGAAATGGTTGGCCAAGGAGCACCAGCTTTTAGGCTAATAAAATATCTTGTATCAGCAACAATTTATACTACACTAGGATTGTATGTATGACAAAAAGATATGATTTTTACCATTAATTTCATTATTCTAATAGGTCATCTGTTAAGGATATTTCATAGTTCAATTTCTGTTCATAAATATTTAATTATATTTTAGTGAACCAACTGCACAAGGGGAATAAAAAAAGTAAGGTTAATACAATTTGGGTGTTTCTTTGTAATAAATTAAGAGAGAATAGCAGCTCAGTAGAGTCCCTTTAATATTAGTAAAGAGCTACTCTTTGGCTCTGAAATTCAGAGCCAGTGTTTATTTCCCCTCTCCCCTAGCAATATACCTTCAGAAAAGAGGATCCAGGAGCCAACAATAACACTGTAGGAAACTTTATCTTATCTGACAACCATTTTTTCATTTTGTTTATCCTTAGAGGGACTTTGGGCAAATAACCTCATCTTTCAGGGCCATGATTTCCTCAAATGAAAGAGAATGGATTCCATTATCTCCCAAGTTACTTCCCTAGTTTCCATGATTTCCTAAAGCCCTGATCCTGAGACTGCCTTTACTCTGAGCCAGTGAAAGGGCAGCTGGGTATTCTGTAGCCTGCTCTACATCCCAACCCCAATCTAATCTCTTCATTTTAAGATTAATTTCTGTGCCACTTATTTGATGTTTCAGGTTCAGAACAATACAGGAGAAGAAAGGTCCATCTCATTTCCCTATTGGCAAGTCAATCCTTTAGGAGATATTAGAGTTTATCAAAGGATCCTGCCCCCCCCACCAAAAAAAAATTGTTCAATACCTGAATCCCCATGTGGCTTTTCTTCTCATAAGTCAGTACCCTTAAACTTCTTCAGTCAACCAGTAAACCAGGCAATCAATCAATCAGCAAATTCTGACTGATTGCCTGTTATGGACAACAGCACTGTGCTAGATACTGAGTTGGACACTATTATTATCAACAACAAATCACATTTGCATAAATCTTTGTAGTCATATAGCCCTGTGTGGACATATTCACTATGTCCAAAAAAGAACTCATTATGTTTCCTTCTCCCCTCATAATACCAGCCCTCTCATAACCTTATCTATTTCTGTTGAGGACACCATTTTGCTTTTTGTTTCCCAGGTTTGTAAATTTGTTGCCATCCTTGACTCCTCATCTTTTCTTACTCCACATGTCCTATCAATTTTCAAATCTTGTTTCTACTTTTGTAACACCTTTCACATTCATCCCCTTCATTCTACTCACATAGCCACCACTCTAATTCTCATCTCCTCTTCCCTGGCATGTCTCCTAATTGACTTCCCTACCTCAGGTACCTTTCTACTCCAATTCAGCCACCGCACAGTAGCCCAAGTGATTTTCCTAAAGGGAGGCTCTTGAGAATATAGCATTCTCATTCCAGTGGTCCCCTATTATATAAATAACAAAATACAAATTCTTTTGTTTGGCACTTCAAGCCCAGGACCTTTCCCTCCCTGAACCCCAATAGACAAGAGGCAGCCCTACCTCAGGGAACAGCATAACCTTTAAAACTGTGAAAAGAATTTCATGCATATTGCCTGGGGCTTATAAATAACTTTGCTGTGGTGGAATTTTTGTTGTAATATTTGTTGTAGTACGATCTGAGTTATTAGCTTCAATGAGCAGATTCACACAGTATAAGATATTGTCGACCTCCCCTTCCTCATCCCTGCCCATTGTATATGTGGATAGAAGTTCTCTCTCACATTCTTCCTGTTTTTTTGTTTTGTTTTGTTTTGTTTTGTTGTTGTTCTTTTTTCCTTGTTAGAAAAATGCTTGTTAGGATTGGTGAAAAAATAAAGAGAAGAAAACAGATCAAGAGAATAGTACAGAAAAAAAATCAAAACTTCAATGGCTCTCTGTTGCTAGTAGGGTAAAATATTGACTTCTGAGTCTGTCATTGAAGGCCCCCTACCTACCAAATTTTCATCCTTATTTTATAATACTTCCCTCATTTTGACAATTGATTTTCATTGGTTAAACTTCCTTGGGAAATGTTTATAATATGTATTGATGCATCTCCATGCATTTCCCATTTTTCACTATCAAGAGATTACTTAAATATGTCAGGTTGTACTTACCTCAATTGCCTCAATATCCTCGTCTCATGATTATTATTTTTTTCAAATTTTGCATTGATTTTTATCTTTGCTCTAACAAGTCAATTATCTAACTGTATTCAGATATCTGATTTAGGAAATGATGCCCACATAAGTAACCAGTTATTCATTTAGGTTATAATCAATTTCACTTTTTTTTGTGTCTGTGCTATTGCATGGTGCTGAATCTATGTAGTGTCTCATGAGTCTCTTGAATAGAATTTTCATTTTACATAGATCTGCTTTCTGTGTATTCTAGAAGCTGTTGACCTATCTTGTATAATGCTCCTGAACAATGTTTTCAAATTATTTTTTAACCAGCTTCTTCTATGACAATGTTGATGCTGAGGGCCATGCTATCTTGTAATTTCTGCTACTGAGGAGGCTGAGACTGGTAGATCACTTCTGCTCTGGAGTCCTTAGCTGCTGTATGCTAGATTGATCTAAATTATACCAAGTCCAACACCAATATGGTGAATCCCTCAAGGCAGGGGCCACTAGTCTCCCTAAAGAGAAGTTAACTATCCTAGGTCATAAATGAAGCAAATCAAACTCTCTGTGCTGATTGGTGGTGAGATCAGGCCCAAGAGTAGCTGCTGCACTTCCATTGTGGGTTACCCAGTCTTGAAAAAATGTTTGTTCTGATTTAATATAAAGGTCTTTATCCACTTCATCATGCAATCTCTCTATCTCCTCACCTTCTGCAACCAGTGCTGGAGCATAAGCTACAATTACTGTCATGGTGGCTTTTTTGTAGATGTTGACATGTAAGTTGCAGTTATTGTCAAGGCAACATTTTTGCAGATGTTGGTATATAAGCTAAAATTATTACCATGGTGGTCTTTTTGCAAATGTTTATTACTAACAGTACAAGATGACCAAATATCCCATGAAATGTACCTTTGGACAGTCAGTGAAACCAACTCTACCAATTGCATTATTCACCTCTGCAAGAAGAATCCATAAGCTGTCCTTCCATTTATCTATAATTTCCTATGAACATTTTTCAGTTGTAGAAAGAATGTCAAGATTGATATGATATCCTTCTAATAGTATGTCCTCTTGTTGGTCACTGGATAAGGATTTTGCCTTTAGAGTAACAATGCTTAGTTTACATGAGAGAAGGGGTCTAAACACTGTGATTCTTATCACCTTCTTGTTTATACAATGTCTCTTCATACTGAAGTAAGCCTGTCCTCTAAAAGCAGATGTAATGTATTATTGTGCCTATATTGTCAAGTATGGCGGAACCTTTTAGATATTTGGTCTGCTAGTGTAAACTTTAAGAACCTGGGAGCCACATCTGTGCCAGCAGCAAAATAGAACTTTATAAAGGACTATCATATACCATTTGCATTGCAGTTTTTAACTGTTACATCTCCCCTAATGCCTCACCAGGACTTTACATGTAATAAGTGCTTAGTGAATATTTCTTGAATGAATAAATAAATCAATTAGGACTAATATTCAGTATTGAAACTCCATTACTGCTAACATCTGAGAGATGAAACAATATGCCCTTCATGAGTAATAACGACAAGAACTCAGCCAACAATATGTTTACAAAGAAGCATTAAACAAATGGAGGTTTGAGGAAATGGAGAAGCAATTCAGGACTAGGTCATTATCGTGAAAAATTACAGAAAGTATTTCTTTAAGGAACCTGAACTTAGCAATACATTATAGATCATACATTGAAGCAATTAGGCGGCATGGTAAATAGAATACTGGGCCTGGAGTCAGGAAGACCTGAATTCAAATCCAGCTTCAGACACTTACTAGCTATGAGACCCTGGGAAGGTCATTTAATTATGTCTGATTCAGTATCCTCAATACTAAAATGGGGATCATAATGATACCTACTTCCCAGGGTAGTTGTGAGGATCAAATGAGGTAATACTGTAAAGCACTTAGCATAGTGCCTGACATATAGCAGGCCCTTAATAAATGTTTCCTTCCTTCCTTCCATCATTCCTTCTGTCATTCCTTTCATCATTCCTTCCAAAATTCCTTTCATCACTCCTTCCTTCCTTCCTTCCTTCTTTCCTTCCTTCCTTCCTTCCTTCCTTCCTTCCTTCCTTCCTTCCTTCCTTCCTT
>NW_020950792.1:736503-802439 GCF_900497805.2 Vombatus ursinus | reverse complement strand
CTTCCTTCCTTCCTTCCTTCCTTCCTTCCTTCCTTCCTTCCTTCCTTTTTGTTGCAAAGAATTAGTAGACACTATGCAACAAATAACTGTAGGATGTAAAAATTTGATGCCTACTATGTACCTAATAAGACATGGATGACTAGAATTATACAACATAAGATTACTGTCTTTCATGGCCTGACACATATGTTTCCATATCATGAAGAGAAGACTCAAAATATGCTGGAGAACTCAACTAATAGTACTAAAACTTGACAATTACTTGGACATGACATCGGTGCATAAGAACTCAAGAACAACCTTTTTTTATTAATAGATGTTGCCATCCCAAGTATTCATAATTTCCAAGCAGCCTGGAACAAAAAGCTTTCAAAGTATAGAAATGAGGCCAAGGAGATAAAAATTATGTGGGGAACTGATGAGGTACGTTCATTTCTTCCCTTTTTCCCTTTGGGTGAACCTACAGAGAATGTACTTATATCCTAACACTGGGTTCAAGCTTTATCTCTGACAGATATTGTCCATTCAACCTTTGGCTATTAGTGACTCAGTGTTTTAGGCAACTCTATTAGACCACAAGTTGCAGAGAAGATGCCTGTCTGCACTTGTAGAAGTTTTCTCATACTGGTGTTCTTTATAACAATGCAATTGCAGGTTCAGTCCTTATACCTGTCCTGCCAATGACATCATCACCTAAATTTTTTCAGACATAAATGTATTAACAAAATGTATATGTTGATTGATAGCTGATTTTTAAACATTTTGGATGGAAATATCTAAATTATACACTTCTCTCCTTCTTGTCCTATACCTCATCCCTTCAGAATCAGGTCAGACTCTCCTTGCCTTCCAATGTATCTGCTTTTTAGATAATCTAATCAGTATACAATACCAATGTGCTGTAAAAAGCTGATGTAAAAAGCTATATGGATATATTTTGGTGGATATTTTGTCAATTTTATAATTAATAATAATTGTGGATATTTTTCCAATTTTATAATTAATAATAATTGTGCTATCCAGAATATTATAGAAAATAGTATCACATTATAGGTTTATTACCTTTCAAAGTTTTGTCATTTCATTACCAAGTAGGATGACATTAAATTAAATAATAATGAACACATTTTTCAGTCCCAGTTTTTATCTATACACTCCTCATGACCAAACAATTGAATTCTAGTATAATGAAATATATCTTAGAGTGATTACAACTCAATTTGTATCTACTTTTAGTTTTATAGAACTCAAATTTAGCCAAGTTCTGTTTAATGGAATTATACCTATAAACAATTCAATTAAATCCATAAACATCAAGGATATAGTTTAAACATATTATAAAGCATAATATCACTTGACAATCTTCCATTTAGAAATATAAGCAAGGTATTACATGGTTACATGACTATGTTTTCTACAAGGACATTCCTTTACACATGTAACATGATAATAAAACTGAAATTTAGCCTCTCTAGGAACAAGATCTTTAGTTTTAGTTCCATATCTTTTCTCTTTTTGCTAGATCAGTTCTCAGTTTTTTTTCTCTGGATAGCCCTCTAAGACATCTTGTGATACTGTACCAGTTATATTACTATCACATGTGAAACAGAGTCTAGGATATTTAAAAGGTGTTTATATTAGTAGAAACTAGCTGCTCCTCTTTGGATGACCCCTACCCTCTCTCCCTATATCTGTATGAAAATCATAGCCATTTTTTCCTAATTCCTATGTTCATTTGGTCCTAGAGGGGCATGACCCTTCCTTACCACTGAGGCAAGTCTTGCTGCAAGACATTTTTAAGTACTATGTCTCAGGTACTACGCTAAGTTGTGAGGATACAAATAAAGGTGAATACATTGCCGTCAAGGAGCCCAAATATTACCTCTCATCAACTGGATCAAAGAAGCATTCTCCTATTTATCTTTTGCTAATATCACTGTTTTAACTCATTTATGCTTGGGAGAACAATGAGGTCCACATTGATGTATTGTTTTCTTTTTTTTTTATCTTTTCTTGGAAAGTTTATAAAATAAGAAAAAATCAGTATTAAGATTTTTTTCACTTTTAACACAAAGCCCCCCTTCCTCTCTCCCTCTCTCTCTCTCATACACACACACACACACAAGGACACACATACACACACACTCAACCACTCCCCGACTTTCTCATTTCTTCTTCCTTCACAAATAAGGAAGCGTGCAACCAGAAATGGTTAGGATTTATCTTTTATTTCAAATCGGTTGTGGTACTAAGTAAAAATGAAAGTAAACAATTATAATGAATAGAGATAAGCTTTAGATATACCATCTTCAGTCTTGGGCAATGAGAAAGAGGTAGGGAGAATGAAGGAGAGACAGAACACATCACTGTCCTTTACCAGATCTTCTGGAGAAATGATTTCCATAAGTATTAGTCCACTGTAGCCACAAACCTCTTCAAAGTTTTCAGAAGTCAAGGAGCCCCCAGCTAGCCTCCTCTCCTTTTCAGTCTCTTGACTCATATCTCCAATTGAAAGGGAAAATTGAGAAATGAAATTATCTACCTCTTGTGCTGGTACTCTACTCCCTCCCAAGCAAAGTACATTCAGCATCTTCCTCCCATCTTGTCTTCCTTCTGTTCATATTCTTGGGATAGCAAGCCATTAATTTCATTCTCGACCTACAGAACTTTCAACTACCAGCATACAATTTCTCTGGGTCTGGGAGATCCTACCAGTTATACATAGACAAGGGGAGCAAAGGGTCCAATTTTTGTTTGGCAGGTACTCTGATCACCCTGCATAACTTTTTAAAACTCTGTACTACTAATCTCCTTATCACTTTTGTAGCTGATCTTTAAGAGTAGCAGGAAAACTTAAGAGATCAGAGGAAAGGCCTAGTCTAAGGATTGAGGACAATCATCATCTCACTCTATTTACATTTCATCTTTCAGCTTAAGTATCAACACCAAACTGCTTGGCATTTCTAGCCTCTAGAAGCCTCTTGAACTTCATTAAGACACTCCCCTTGACATCAGATCTGTAACTAGGGTAAAGTGATCTAGTTTTCTCTTGGGTGGTTTATTTGGAAAGTGTTAACAGCACTTGCATACTTTCATCGGTGAGAAATTAGCCCTTACTTAGCAAGAATGACTAATTAAAATAGAAAGAGTTCTTAATTTTTTTTGTTTGATGGACCCTTTTGACAATCTGGTAAAGTCTATGAACCCCTTCTCAGAATAATATTTTAAAATCCATAAAATTACAAAAAAAGATTATGTTGAAATATGGTTGTTAAAATATATATTTTTAAAAAGTTCTTGAACCCCAGTAAATAATCCTATTCCTTCCCCCCACCTGGACATAAAGGTTCATTAATTTAGAGCCAGTAGGGCTAACTTCTCTTCTAAAACCTTGATTTTAAAGATGAGGAAAATGAGGACCTGAGAAGTTAAATGAAAGCATATAGATACTAGATGAGAGGCATAAATTGAACCCAACCTCTTCTGACTCCAAGTTTCATGGAACTATGTTTCTTTTCTTCCAGATAAGTGACTGAGGTAAGCTCCTTCCCCTTCACAAATCCCTCCCTTTATCCTCCTAAGCAGAGGTTTCATGGAGGTGATTATATTTTACTTTTCAAAGTTAATATTTGCGGTGGTATAGGCAGAGAGAGGGCAGCTAGGTGGAGCAGTGGATGGAGGGTTGGGTTTAGAGTCAGAAAGACTCATCTTCCTCAGTTGAAATCTAGCCTCAGATACTTACTATCTGTGGGACATTGGGCAAGTTCTTAATCCTGTTTGCCTCAGTTCCTAATCTGTAAAATGAACTCTGGAAGGAAATGGCAAACCACTGCAGTACCTTTGCCAAGAAAATGGAATCACAAAGAGTCAGACAGGACTGAAAATTACTCAACAACAACAATCCAATTATTGTGCTGGTTTTCAAATGTACAACACTAGCTACTTTCTTTTATGACCCCTTGATTTTGTAAAAAGCAAATACATGTAGAAGAAAAAGGATTAATCAAGGGTGAATTGGACCAGTCCAGGTACTTCAGGGTCTATTTTTTCACTGGCTCTCTCTATAGAGTTGCTTCCTTGAATCTCTTTTCAAATACCTATTAATAACTGAAAAGACAATGGTTTACATAATTCCTATTGTTTACTAAGTCCCACTGGACTCTTTTAACTCCTCCTTTCTTAAAATATACTCTTACCCTGTCCTCCAAAACAAACAAACAAATACACAAACAAAAAAAGCATCACACAATGAAGCAACCATAAATAATAATCCTCTAGAAATTCCAGCAACAACAGGCTGAGATTGTGGTAAAGTACTAGAAAATTTAATTGTTATTATGTGGCAGCTAGATAACATGATGGATATGATGGCGTTGGAATCTGAGCCCCAGAAAGGAAAAACTCTGGCCCCAGACCATTTCCCACCCTTGGTAAATCTATTACCTCATGGACCCTGGACTTTCCCACATGGTCAAATCTCTGGTGGTCCCCTGATGCTATAATCCCATCAACTGGCTTTTCATTGTGGCTCCACCCAATCTCCCCTCCATTGTCTTGCTTCCCTATCGCCCCTAGCCATTTCCCACCCTTGGACCCACCTAGGCTCCATTTCCTACCCTTGGGAATTCTATTACCTCATGGACTACTTGGCCACTCCTAGATCCCTCCCACAATCTTTCTTACTAGCCCCTCCCATCCAGATATCCTTTAGGCCCTTCCTCCAGTCACCCCCAAACTACTTGGCTACTCCTAGATCCCTCCCACAGTCTTTCTGTATATAAGGTCCATCTTGTCTCCATTAAGATGCTCAGATTCTTAAAATCTAGCCACTGCTTAGATTCTTATGATCTAACCACTGCTTACCCATGTTCAGACTCCTTAAGAGTCTGCCCAATATAATGTATGTTCTAATAAACCTTGTCTTTGGCTGAAAGAAGGATTGGGTCAAATTCTTTCGAGCAGGACCTGCGTGTTGTGATTTGGGGGTTCCAGCACCCCTGAATCCCTAAACCGCATCAGATAGAGTATCAGACTTGGAGTCAAAATATATTAGTTTGAATTCTGCTTCAAACACATACTAGCTCTGTGACTTGAACGAGTTACACAACCTCTCACAGCCTCAGTTTGGTAATCCGTAAAAAAACAAAATGGGGATAAAATCATAGCACACTACAGGGTTGTTATGAAGATTAAATGAGACAATATGTCCTAAATGCTTTACTCATATTGAAATGATATATAAATGTGAACTATAATAAGGAGATTTATTTCATTCATTTCATAAATTATCAGCAAGCCCTGTCCACAACTATGTGTCAGAAACAAGGAAACTGAATGCTAAAGAGGATCTCTCTAAATGGAAAGATGTAAGAAATAGATTAATAATGAACTTTTAAATATAAAAACAAAACAAAAACGAAACCCAGCTCCTAAATGAAACATGCCAAACCCAAGAACCAACAGGAAAGTTGTGTTGTAGGCAGAGGTCCCTCCCTAGGCCCATTCCCCATTAAATGATGGTGACTGCTAACAGTCTGCCACTGCTATGCCAAAAAAATCCCTAATCTCATTCCAGGGTTACCATCATTCTCTTTGCCTATATTCGTATTTTTTAAGATACAGTTCATAAACCTTATAATTAGAAAGAAGTATTAAAGTACTGACTTACACACTCTATGCTGCTTCCTAATGTTATTGTTTGAAAATGCCTTTGAGACTGCCAATTTACCATACAGTCTTATTTCCATGTAGCCCTGCTGCTGCCTTTATCTTGGTCTCTCCATCTATTTCAGATCTATTTCAGGACTCACCTTGAAGCAACTCAATTTCTTCCAACTTTAATCCCCTTCAAAAGCTGGAAGCCATTTGTTTATTTTTAATTAGATGCATTGTATTCTAATCTTTTCACTTTCCCTTTTTTTTTAAGGGGCAGTGTTGCTAAATAAAGTTAGCAAATTATTTAGTTTGCAACATTCAAAGAAAGAATCATTCATTCCCTAAGTGTGCTTTGGAGGATATAAGGACTTAAACCTAAAATCAGCAGCTTCTGGCATACTGACACACCTTAACCAGAGCTTGTTCTTTGTTTTGTTTTTCTTTAAAAGTGATATACACACACCTTGTATAGCTTCCTAAAGACTAAATCACTCTTGACTAATTTAATCTTTTTCTTTCATTCATTCACATCCCTTGTCGATTGAGGGCAAACAATAACTATAAATTATATCAAATTTAACATGGCTTTTGACTTTGATCCTCATGATGTAATTAGCAACATGCTAGAAAGTCATACTTGGGTGGATTTATAGGGGCTAAGAGTCATACCTAGGAAGTCATTATTGCTGGTTTAGAGTTCTAAATAAGTTGGCTGTACCTAGTAGGTAATCATGAATTAAGTATCAGAAATGAGTAAATGATTAAATTGAAATTTTTTATATGATTTTAGGATGATTTCCAACTCTGAGATGCTTTTTAAAAAATCCAGGGGTCATAAAAGATAGCAACTAGTGTTGTATATTTGAAAACCAACACAGTAATTGGATTGTTATTGTTGAGTTGTTTTTAGTCATGTCCTACCCTTTGCCACCCCATTTGGGATTTTCCTGGCAAGGATACTGGAGTGGTTTGCCACTTCCTTCTTCAGATCATTTTACAGATGAGACCCTGTGCCCAGGGTCACACAGCTAGTTAGGTGTCTGAGGCCAGATTTGAACTCTGGAAGATGAGTCTTCCTGACTCCAGACTCAGCACCCTCTCTACTGTGCCACCTAACTGCCCCAAATAATTGGATACACCAAGGCAAGGAATGAGGATGAAAAGTTAAAAGAGATAGAATTTTGTCAAGCTGAGAAGAAGAAATAACCAAGAAATAATTTCATAATGATGTCATGTAGAGAAGAGCTTATCAACCATATTATGGTGATGAGCTGTTCTCAAACTCCACTGAGAACAGAACCCATGTAAAGGCTTAAATGATAATATGTGAGATTTAGATTAGTGAAGAAGAATTCCTTAACATTCATTACTGTTAAATATTACATTTGTTACTAAGGGAGATTTAAGAGTTTCCTTTTACAGTATAGGATCATAGATTTAGAGCTAAAAGGGACCTGATAAGTCAACTACTTCAGTGGTGTCGAACTTTAAATACATCTCTGTGAGTTGTATATTTACTTAGAAAGCCACAAATTAATATTATCTATGTTTTATTGTATTTTTACTTATTTTGTTAAACATTTCTCAATTACATATTAATCTGGCTAGGTCTGTGTTCAGAAGTTTTGCTTACTGCATTTGTCTGCAGGCCACATCTCTGATGTAGTTCAACCCCCACATTTTGCAAGTGAGGAAATGGAAGGCCAGATAGGTTAAGTAATTTGCTTAAGACAATGCAGAGAGTAAGCAGGAGAGCTGAGATTGCAACCCCATTTCTCTAGTTTGAAGACTTGTACTTCTTTCACTGGATCAAGAGAAAATTCCAATAAATAATGCAATACTCTTGCCATTCTGGGGTGGCTTGGAAATGTGTTGCTCCTTGAAATTGAGGCATTGAATTATATAGGTCCCTTCCAGCTACATATTTTAAAAAATTTTCATAACATCACAAAATGTATTTTAGGTTTTAATTTACTCACCTCATCAGAATTTGGGTGAGAAGGCATGTATTTGTTCTGTCCAATGCCAAATTACAGAGAATAAGAAAAATATTATATGTATGAGAATAATACCAGTACCCCTGTTCCAAAGAAGACATATATTGTTGAACAAATCATAGTTTAGAAAATTCAACTGTGGGTCATCCTTGGGTGTTCCTGGATTTTACAGAAATATTGTTCCATTTTGGTTTAAAAACCTTTAACAAATAATGCACTACAGTAGAATGGGCCATTCATAAATTAGAAGTGGATGAATTTAAATCATTGTGATTTGATCATTTTATTTCAGATTACTAATACATAGTCAGATCCCAGGAGAACAGCAGAGTCTGGTGTCTGGGGCATAGAAGGTAGAGTCAAAAGCATGGCGTTGTAATTTGAGCTGCCACTTCCTGAATAACTTGAGACAGATCATATAAGAGCTCAGTTTCCTCTTTGTGAAGTGGGAATTTCCTATTTGTGAATAGGAATTTGTGAATAGGAATGACAATACTTTCCTTTATAAAATTTTTCTGAGGATTAACAGATATTGATAAAACACTTCTAGATATGTGGCCAATATATTTGTATAGATATGTGAAGATTCTGATATTTGAAAAGTTTGAGAGACATAATTTTTGGGTAATTAATCATTTTATTAATAATGGTAACATTTTATTAACAAAAGGAATGGTCATTTGGCCATCTCTCTTGAACCAAAGATGGCTCATGGAGGTAGGGTCACAGTTTATATGTCCTTGGAAGACTGGGTACTCCTGAGGGTGTCAATCAATTTTGATTGGTTAACAATTAATGAGAAATGGACTTTACAAAGAGAAGTGGGCTCACTCCAATGAGGGGCTGGAGAGTGACATCATTTCACTCTTGGACAAAGAGACTATCTCTACACTCATACCATCCTGACTCTTGGGCAATTTGGACAAAGGATCTACCTCCACCCAAGCTTGCTCCAGTGGAACACAATGGGCAGATAAGATGTTCTAGATGGGGTAAATTTTTATCAGAGGTCAGTAATGTCCTTCAAGGGCTGGGCTTTGAATAAGTAAATGAGGACTTCATAAAAAGAGGGAATGCTGGATCTCCTCAGATTATTGGTTATTAATAATAATTTCTCTCAACCGTTAGTGTCATGCAAAGACCTTTATTTCAGAGCTTCATTTTGATGCTCAAACAAGAGCCTCAATTGAGGCAGAGTTGTACTTACAGTGTGGTTTGAAATGGAGACCAAATATTTAGAAACTTACACTGTGTTACATCTCTCAGTTCAGTTAGCAAGGATCCTCTAAATAATAGAACATTTTAAATTCTTCTCATCTCTTTATTCTTTTTCTTAAAAACAATCTTTGACTAAATTACTTTCTTAATAAGTGGATAAAGCTGCTGATCTGAATTATGGTTGTGCTCTGCTACTTAATTGAGTCTCCTTATCAGCTGAATTATTTGTTCTTTCCTATCACTAACATTCTCTTTTGAGTTGAGATTTCTTGCAAAGCAGTGTTGTTGTAATGAGGATGTCTATGAAGGAACTAATGGAGGTAGAAAATGAAAGTTTCAGAGCCCTGAATCAAGATGGAATAATCAACTACCATTCATTAAATATTCTTTAGGAAAAGGTCAGTAAATTCATCATGGTCATAGAACATTTAGGAATGTAAGAAGAATGTAAAAGGACAAAATGAGGGAAGAGCTAAAATTGCTTATAATTGCATCTCTGATGCCAGTAATAATAATTTTATCTCTATGGTCCCTATGTAGCCTGATATTCTATGTGGGCCATAAGAAATTAAAAGCAATAAAATTTTTAAAGACCCTTCATGGCCTTGTGCAAAATGTGAAACATAAAAGATCTCGAAGCTCCTTTTATAAGACTTGAAATCATAAAATGGTTAATATGATAATGTATCCTCCCTAGTTTTGTCTTTTAACCCCAAACATATCTATTAGAATATCAAAAAGCCAGAATATTTAAATTGGACATTTTCCAGGGCTTTAAACACACTTAATAGATGAAGAAGCAATCTTTCAATGATTAATGGTCAGTCTTAGTACTTATAGAAAGCAGTCTATTAAGTTGTGTTCACTGTTCAGTTACCTGGGGGGGGGGGCAAAACATGACTTCTTCTTGCTTGTATAGATGAGAAAAGCTGTTTAAGTTTTGACTCCCTTCTGCTGGGGGGCATTGACAATGCACTCATGACTGAACTTGAATCTTGAGCCTAAGCAGCTAGGTGGCACTGTGCATTACGTGGAATCTGGCCTCAGACACTTACTGACTAGCTGTGTGACCCTAGGCAAGTCATTTGACTTCTCTCTACCTCAGTTTCCTCATCTGTAATAAAAGGTTAAGAATAGCACCTACCTCCCAGGGAGGCTATGAGGATAAAATGAAATTATAGTTGTAAAGGGCTTTGTAATCCTTAAGGGTCTATATAAATGATAGGAATTATTATTTTTATTTTGACTGAGGGATTGATAACATGTTTTTTGAAGGAGTCAATATCAGTCTATTCTCCCACCCCTGAAAAATTAGTCAAGAAAAGTGCTTCCAGCTTCTGTGTCCTTTGGCTTGCATATAACCTGACAATTAGCCACTTAGGTGTCAAGAATGACCTGGATCCCTGCCTCAGTTTCCATTCCTAGTCAAGTAGGGATGTTACAGCTCCTTATGAACTCAGTCTTTTCCATACTGTGGCCAGCACTGAGTATTGCCTAAAGCAAAAATGGGGAACCTGCGGCTTGGAGGCTACATGTGGCTTCCAAACTTCGTAGAACAAATCCTTTTATTAAGTTTGGATTCAGTCAAAGCACCGCACTTGAGGACCTAGAGGGCCACATGTGGCCTTGAGGCCACAGGTTCCACAACCCTGGAAACAACTCAGAATCCCATTCATTCTTTGCCAGTTACTCAGACTGTTGTTCAAATCCTATTTTTTTTTATGGCTGCCTAAGTGGAAAGACAGTGTGATATAGTGGGTAGAGTGCTGAACTTAGAGCCAGGAAAACTTGATATCAAACTCTTTACTCAGTGAGTATATCCAAACAATTGACAGCTTCTCTGAAGCTCAGAACATCAAATGTTTTTAGAGAATAATTCTTCTGTAGGTAGCATTTTTCTTACCCATAAAGTGTGAAAAATAAGGTATGTAGTATCTATCTCTTAAATGTGTTTTAAGGCTCAAATGAGAGTGTGTTTTCAATATTAAGCATATTAAATACCATAAAACATCACACATTTTAATTACTTTTACTTTGGAACTGGGTTTCTGACTTTTTTTTTTGACAGAGCCTTTACCCCTGTACTCTTTGTTTTCTAGTTTCCTAACCTGAATCCCTGATTCTTTGCCCCACTTCCCGCATTCTCCTAGCCCGGGTCCCTGATCCTTGTTGTATTGGGTTAAATTCCAGATATGCCTGGATGGATAATCCAGGTGCTGATCTTCTTAGTATTAACTTCTATCTGACCAGCCTTAGGATGCTGACTACCCTTTCTAGGAATATTCTTGGCTTTGTTCTCCTTAAGCTTCCCCCTGCTGCCTGCCCTCTCCTATTTCTGCCTAAACCCAAGTGATCTTATATCAACATAATCATATTGTCATCATAAACTAAATCTGTGCTTTCTCTAGCTGGATTCTTGACTTGATATTAAAAACAACAACAACAACAAAAAAAAACACTTTATTCATAGATCTGTAGTTTCTTTTTTGACTTGCCATATCTGGTGGACTTTCTTCTTCAGGTTCTTTCTGTAGTTTTTATACTAAAATATATTAATTTTGATGTATCTGCAATTTCATTGATGTAGGTACTCCCTTCAGTATTCAGGTAACATCTTTTTTTTTTTTCTGTTTTTTAAAATTTCCTGGCCATAATGATCTCTGATGATAACTTTTACACCCTTTCCCCTGCATGGTACTTCCCTTCCCCCCTTCCCAAGACACCCTTCTTTACTTTGCCAGTTAGCTATAGTAAACCATGTAATTCCCAGTTATCTCTAAACCATGCTGCCTGTATTTTCCTCATCTTCTTACTTTCAGAATCTTGGCCTGTACTTTTGAACAGTGAGATCAGATAGGTGAGTTGTTGCCATATTTTGCTCAATGTCAGGCTTCCACACTCCTTTCCTGACATTTCCACACTATGCTCCCACAACTTACTGCCTCCCTTACTCCTCCTTTCTACCTCTCCTTTATGGTCATGCCCAATTAGAATGTAAGCCCCTTTAGCTCTATGTCTTGGTTTCTTGTATATGTAAGTTCAGCATTTAAAACTGAGCCTGGTACATGGTAGGCACTTAGTAAATGTTTTGTCTATCTATATATCATCTATGTATGTACCTATCATCTATGTATATATGTATGTATCAGACGTATGTACCTATTATCTTTGTATCTATGTATGTATCTATCCTCTATGTATATGTATCTGTCATGTATGTATCATCTATCCTTTATGTATGTATCATTTATGTATGTATCTATAATCTATGTATATATGTATCCATCATATGTATGTATATATCATCTATGTATGTATCTATCACCTTTGTGAATATCTACTATTTACATATGTATTTATCTATCCTTTATGTATGTATGTATCATTCATCTTTTTTGAGTACATAGGATCAAAGATTACCAAGTCATTTTTGCTTTTTAGGTTTTGTTGTTGTTGTTGTTGTTGTTGTTTTTAGACAATTGGGGTTAAGGGACTTGTCCAGGGTCACACAGCTAGTAAGTGTCAAGTGTTTGGTCTGAGGTTGGATTTGAACTCAGGTCGTCCTGACTTCAGGGCTGGTGCTCTGTCCACTGCGCCACCTAGCTGCCTCTACCAAGTCATTTTTGAGATAAGGAAACTGGGGCCCAAGAAAATAAAGTGATTTGCCCAGGGTCACATAGGTAATTAGTAAGAGTCAGGATTTGAACCCAGAGCTTATGACTACAAATTCATTGTTCATTGTACTGTATTAGGCCAGTTCCTGTGAGCCTCAACTAGGGTTTAATACTCTTTTTTTTTTTACAAGACTTCTTCTAATCATTTGAAATAGCATCAACTCATCTAAACCCTTACATACTTTTGCCTGATGAAATAATTCATCAACATATGTGACTTCATCATCAGTTGAGACCTTAATAGTCCCTTGACCAATTTTGTGATGTCTCAATCCTAGGAGAAAGTTGTGTTTAGTTGTACTTATATTGCTATGTATTTAAGTGTGCTTTTACATTTTTACATTAAATTTAATTTGTGTGGCTATGTCCATGCATTTTTTACTTATTTGTGTATCAGAACAATATCTTTTTCTTCTTTTGTGCTCTCAAAGTGCCTGGCATGGTGTTATCTGTTAACCGCTCACCAAATATTGAATCTTTATGGGTGGAAATTTTATGCTTCTCTATCGTCTGCAGTAGAGATAAAATAATAGTAACAGTAATGGGTTGGTAAGAGCTATAGGCATAGTGTTTATTTTTAATTTTGGCTTCAAAAGGGAGGACTTTATTCCTTTTGAATACAAAAATAGAATTGTCATATATCATCATATTTCATATATCACATCATATCAATCATTGCTTTCTCTCAGATAATATCTAGTTTGTGAAGTCACTACCTGATTGGTTGGAAAAAGTGAGCTGTAACTGATAGGTCAATGCACTTGGTAAATTGGTTTAGAAATTATTTTAGGGGAACTTCTGTTTTCCTAGCAACCCTAATGGGGAATCTAATACTTGTTCAAAAGCATGAGGATCTGTCTCTCTTGTAATTTTTCACTCTTGTTTGTATAAATACACAATAAATTCCTTTGACACATGGAGGCACAGACAAATGCTATTGAACATCTCCAATCTGTCTTCGATAGGAGTAACACTTAACAATTTACTCACTTAGGGACTCTTTATTATGATGTCATGACTTTTTGCTCTTTACAGATGTCAGCAGCATTCATCTTTTGAGAGTTTCATTGCTTTTAAGGTATATTTTGCAACACTTGCTCATTCATTCAACCTGTACTCTGCTGAAGCAAAGGATTGATGCTCATTTTCAATTTTACTTTGTTCTTTGGTCTCTTAGTTTGCCTTTTGCTGTGAATCATGGGAGAATTTTATTCCTTACATTCTAACCATCTGCCACTGCTGTCAGGTGGTTGTCAAAATGAACACGAATTATTAAAATTTATTATATAATCTGCATTTTTACCAGATTTTAAAAAAAATCTTAGATACTGATTATTGTTTTCTCATCTTTCTATAGATTTTTATGTAGCAAACACATTTTCTGTATCTTAAGCACTACCAGTAAAGACACAGTAGGTATGACATTTGGTGACATGTAGCTTTCCTATTATACTTGACTATTGCCTCAGGAAATTATCATTTTCCTTTTCTCTGTCTCTCTATCTCTCTCTGTCTCTCTTTTTTTCTCTCCTTCCTCCTATAAGTATGTATGTATGTATATGTATATATGTATGTGCCTATTTATGTATGCCTGATCATCACATATTCGAATATATTTCCAAATTGATTTGGTCCACACAAAAGTGAGAAGGCATAATGATGGCCTGCACAAAATCTTGAAATTGGGAGATGGAATACATGTATACATACATTCACACCTGCATACATGCATGCACACACACACACACACACACACACACACACACACACACAAGCTGTGTAACTTTGGAGCCATTTAAAATATTTGGGCCTCATTTTCCTCATACCTTTTAGCATTGAAACTTTATAAACCTGTGAAATATGTTCAGGTCTCTACATTTTAAAAAAATCATAATATGACCTTCTGTTCCTTTCAACTATCATTCATTTCTCTGCTTTTCCCAGCTAAATTTTTCATTCTTGCATCTATCCTCATCACTCCACTGGCAATGCTTCCTTTGAGTTCATCAATGGCCTCGTTCTAGAATCATTCAAAGGTCTTTTCCACCTTTCATTATTCTTGACGTAAGATGCATTTTGAGCTGATCCCCATATCCTCCTTTAAAATATTCACCTACTTGGTTCCCATTTCACCAGAGTCATAGAATCACAGAATCTTAGAATGAAGGGACTTCTAAACCCATTTAGCCCTGAATAAGAGTCCCTTATATAACATATCTGAAAAGTGGGCATCCAACTTTTCTCTAAGTTCCTCTAGGGGAAGGGAACCCCCTACTTCTGAAGACTGCATTATACCAGTTTGGGCAGGTCTAATTGGATCATCTATAAGGGGAGCAGAAAGGTGGAAGACGGGGCAGATGTTGACAAAAATCTGAGGCTCATATTCACAGAGCCAAACAAGGAAAGAAGGTAATTACTGCCTTCTACCCTTTCCACCCAAATATATGCTTCTTAGGCTTCATGTTGCCTTTCTGGGACTGCTTTTAAACAGAGTTCATCTGTGGAAAAATGAAGGTCAGAAGGGGGCTAGACAAGGAAAGTATTGGTAATTTATCCTAGACCTCACTAATTTTTTTAGGAGTGGGGCTGAATATGTAGCAAAAGAAATAAATAGTGAGAGGAATATAGCACTTTTTCTTGGTTTAATAGTCTTTAACTAACATTTAGTTACACAGTTAAATAGTTGTAAAGTTTCAAAGCACAGAATTATAGATTATTAGGGCCAAAAGGGATATTAGAGGTCACTTAGTCCAATCCCTTAATTTTACAGTTGAAGAAATTGATGTCTTAGAGAGATGGTAACTTACCTAAAGTCATACTCACAATATATGCCAGAGTTAGGACTGAATATAAATCAATAAACATTTATTAAGCCCCTACTATATATGAGGCACCGTACTAAAGAAATGTACAAAATATCTCTACCCTAAGAGCTTACATTCTCTTGGAGATAAAGAATTCATGCAAACATGAAGTATATACAAAGTATATTCTAAAGATATTAAATTTAAGTCCCTTCATTCTAATTCCGGTATCTTTTGTCCAATATGTTATCAGACTTGATGACGAGTCTGATAATTTTTGTCCAATGTTATCAGACTTGCAGTTGCAGAGCACTTTTCATATATTATAAATTATTTCATTTGATCCTCGCAATGACACTTTGAGGTCAATAACTTAAAGTATTATTATCCTAATGTAACAAATGAAAAAACTGATACTTATAAAGGTAAACTGACTTCAAGTGCAAGGTCACATAATGGAGCTAAAGCTAGAACTCAGGTCTTCTGAATCCAAACCCAACATATTTTCCACTATACCATATCCACTGAGATGTTTGTAAAATGTCATATACATGTTAGCCATTATTAATTCCTATGTGCTGACATTCATCCTGACAGTTAACATTGACTCTGATCAGCAAAATAATCAAAGCTTGACAAAAGTTTCAGTATAATAAAAAATACACATTAAAATGCATTTATAGCCATACATATATATATATACATCTTAAATGAAAGAATATTTTAACAATCTTACTGAGCTATAATGCATTTTACTTATATGAAGCATTATAATAATTTGGTCTTTAAGCACTATTTTGCCATGTTGAAATCTTTTCATGTTTTAGGTTCCTGCAATGAAGTAAAAGGGGGTTTGTTCATTAGCAATATTCTTTTGTGCTTTTTGGGTTAGAATGCAACCTAAGTGACAGTATGCTTGTTTGGGAGCATACATAGTAGCACCTGCCTCCTTGTTAGAGTTAAGATGATTTGAGCATGATTAAGTACAAAATTGTGTGGTGTGCATAACTGATATTGTTGCTATACTATTTATATAAGTACAGGCTCTAAGGATGGTGATGCGAGACCAAAGGTGTCATCTGGTGGTTTTTATAAATAGCCTGAATGAAAGGTTTTCCCTGAAACAGCACCTTTATGATGTGTGTCTGTTTTTCTCTTTTTCAAGCTGCATTTGAAACTCATAAATGCATTGTTTGTAGATCAAGAGAGTTAAAGTACAGTTAAAAAAAAGTCTAAATAATGCTATAATTCAACAGAAAGGAACAGTAAGTAACAAAAACGATGGGTGACCACCAAAGGTTCTGAATGACCTCAGTGAGTGAAGGGGTCAGTTTATCGAATGAGTGAGAAATGAATTACCCTGTATTAGTGATGTTTGATGGTACAATAGGTTGTGGAAATTGGAAAGAAGTAGATAAAAATAATAGGTCCAAACTATTACATTGGCCTTTCTTTGCTATAATTTTGTGCTGTGAAGCACTGAACCAGAGATCACCTAGTATTTACAGATAAAAATGCACTGGCAAGTACATTATTTTTGTGAAGAAAAAAATCAATTGGACCAAAAAAGTATGTCAGGTGGATACCTCACAACCATTTTGTGTAAGCAGAATTCATATTTTATAGCACTCAGGACAACATTAATTGCTTATTTAGCACTTTTGTATTATTTTAAGTGCTAGACCTGGAGCCCTTCTAATGTCCCCTGTTGTATCCTCTCAGGTCCATGGCACATAAGCAGTAGCTGTCTGAATTTACAATTCACAAGGCCCATTTCCATGGAATCTCCTTGACCAAGACAAAACATAACATGTGATATCATAGCAAAGTATTTACTTAGATTGTAATGTTAAAAAAAAAAAAAAAAAAGGAATTAAACCAGGCAGCGAACAAGCACATTTGCCACTCTGTCTAATACTACTGGATCACTTGACCACATGGAATAGGGCCTATTAATCTATTCCCTATTTTCTTCCCCTATATCATCAAAATGAAAGAAAGGCAGAGACAGTTTCACCCATTAACTTGTATGGAGACATGCAGGTGGAATGATGGATAGAACATTAGACCTAGGGTCAGGAAGACCCAAGTTCAAATCCATCCTCAAACTCTTCAAACACTTACTAGCTATATGAGCCTAGGCAAGTCACTTAACCTCTGTTTGCCTCATTTTCTTCATCTGTTAAAGGGGAATAATAATAGTACCTATCTTCCAGGGTTTGTGAGAACAAAATTAGATAGAACTTATAAAGTGCTTTGCAAACCTTAAAGCACTAGCTCTTAAAGAAATAATAAAAATTTAAAAAATTTAAATTTAAATTAAAAATAGCTATTAAAATAACAACAATGACATCAATAATGATGGTAATCATGGTGATGGTGATGATGATGATGTTGTAGAAGTCAGCATCCACAAAGACATTGACTAGACCACTTCCAGCTTGTTTTCTCCATATTGGTTTCTCAGCACAGCATTATGTTCTAGGGAACATAAATGTTGTTCAAGACTTGATAAATGGGTTAATTGTAAAGCCTCAGTGTCTAGAAGGTACTGCTTCTCAGCACAGGAACACTGAAATATCAGTGACTCAAAGCTCTGGTATGGAGACCACAGATAATTTTGGAAAATGCCATTGCTTCCTTTCAGGAACTGAAGAGGGGACAGCTTCTCATCACCACTTTTACCAGGGAGATTTAGAATTGGTGTAATCTAGATGTAGCTCCCATTTTCTTCTCTTCTTCTATTTTAACCATCCCTGCTCTGCTTATTTTTTTTTGACACTCTCAAGACCTTTATCATGGTTTTCTAACCAGAGATAGTGGTTAAAGTTCATTCTGAGCCATCTTCACCTGCTAAGCTCATACAGAGATGTCAGGGGAATATGGTTCACAAAGAGAACATGATGTCTCTGTCTCTACTACTCCCTCTGTCCCCCGCAAAAAATCTCTCTTCATACCTTATATGAATTAATTTGCAATTTTTATGAATATTGTGTAGACTTTACAAAGTCTCAATATGTCAGTACCTAAACATTGCTAAATAAATCAGTTTAATTGGATTTCTGAGTACTGATCTTTCTAATATCACTTACATAGAAATGTAAACACTTTATTACCTGCAGTCATCTGCAAAACAGTGGGATGTGTTTTTCAATGGAATATATAGGTCAGTCACTGGTCTGAATATTTAAGCCATTCATTAAAAACAATCCCAAGTGAAGTCAATTATTTATTTGTTCATGCGTTTGCATATTTATTACTTTGTTTATTTATTTATTTTTGGGTCAGGGGCACTGGGACTGAATGCAATCAGCACCATTTTACTGTGCTGTCTGACTTGTCCACAAGTAACCCTTTCAAATGTGTATATACTTCTGAAGCTTTTGCTGCTTAATAAAGGAAGCAGTCTTCTTGTTTTGAGAGGTCTGATGCAGCAATGCAAGTAGTGGTATTTCTTTCCCTTTCACAAGAATAAAACTAAATAAATGAGGAGTTCAGTAAGCATGTGACCTCCTTTTTAGAAAATGACATTTGATTTGACATCCTTAAACTGAGGTTCAATTATTCTTCAGGTGATTCTATTTTGGGCATAAGAGTTCAGCGGGAAAAAATACAAACATATTGGCAGACATCAAAAATATCTATGCTTTGGAAATCCTTTAGTCAAAAGGGAAATGTTTTCAGGCTGTTATATTAGGGAGAGTACTGTACTTGGCATTTGAAACTATTTGAATCTTGAGTCTGCTACTTCTTGGCAGTGGCAGCTTGGGTAAAGGACATTTACCCATTGAAATCTTGTCTATAAAATGAATGAAATTATAATACTTTATCAGGATAGGTTAAAGGAATCCACATTCTGCTTGGAAAAGAGACTTATTGGCATAGGGATGGACATGATGACTTACTTCAAACAGATAATTGTATGGAAAAAACAATTAAATTTATCCTTTATTTTAGAGTATAAAACTAGGACCAATGGGTAGAAATTATCAAAAAGAATTTTTTGGCTCAATATAGGGAAAAACTTGAGAATGAGAGGTACCATAATATGGGATGGACTACCTTACAAGGTAATGAGTTTCATAAAATCTTCAAGCAGAAGATGGATAGCTACATGGAGGGATATTTGAGAAGTAACTAAATTAGTTAGCAAGCACTTATTAAGTATTTGCTATGTGTCAAGCATTGAGTTGAGTGCTGGGGATACAAAGAAAGGCAAAAACAATCTTTGCTCTTAAGGAATATACATTCTAATAAGAGAACTAACATGTAAATAATAAGGCATGTAAGCTATGAACAGAGTAAATGGAGATAATTTGAAAGCTGTAGGAAGCAGGAAAAGCCTTTGGCCAAGGCTGAGATTCAAGCTAAAACAGCTAAAATAACTAAAAATCCAGACAAAACAAGGGGCAGAGGTGAGAAGGCATGGGAGACAGTTAGTAAAAAGACTAAGTGGTGGGAGATAGAATATCAAATTCACGGAACAGAAAATAGGCCAGTGTAGCTGGATTCCAGCTTTGCATTCAGGTTGTATTAGATGACTTTTGGCATCCCTTCTAATACTAAGATTCTCTTATGCTATGAAGACAAAAGACTCTTTAACATATTTTCTACTCTGTTCCCATTTAAATGCAAATATAGTTTTGAAAGCACTTTGTAAAGTTAAGAGCACTCTATAATAACAAGAAAACATTATACAAAATATTTTCATGACCTAATTTTAACGGGAAAAGAGTGGAAATTATACAGAAGAGTGTTATGTCTTCATAGATCCATGGAATCTCAGAGGTGGAAGGTATTTTGAATTGATCAGTCAACCAATTAATGAACATTTATTAATCTGAATGTGGTAGCTCACATCCATGTTCCTTAATGCCTGATAGTCTGAAGCCAAGTTTATTGGATCACTTGAGCTCAGGGATTCTGAGTTGCAGTGGGCTAAAATTGATAGTGCCCACACTAAGTCCAGCATCAATATGGTAATCCCCGTGAAGTGAAGAGCCACCAAGATCTCAAACAGAGCAGGTCAAAGCTTCTGTGCTGATAAGGAGTGAGATTGGGCCTGAGATAAGGAAACTCAGTCCCCTCAAAACAAAACTCTTGCAATTATTAATCACCTACTATTATATATCAGGCACTTTGCTAACTCTGGGTAACTGGGGATACAGAGAAAAAAAAACCAAAGAAACAGTTCTAGACGTCAAGGATCCATTCCCTTCAGGGAGAGAATTGAGTACACATCTAAGTACACGCATATATATATATATATATATATTATTGTTGTTACTATTATCATTTTGCATATGCAAAACAACAATAATAATGAGTTAGTGTCTATATAGTGCTCTAAGGTAAAGTGCTTTATATATGTTAACTCATTTGATCCTGACAACCCTGTGAGGTAGGTGCTATTATTATCACCATTTTACAGATGAGAAAACTGAGGCACAGAGAGGTTAAATTGATTGTCCAGGGTTACACAGCTAGTAAGTGTCTGAGGCGGGATTTTAACTCGTCTTCCTGATTCTAAGTCCTTGCACTCTATCCACTGTGCCATCTAGCTTCAGTATGAATAAGGAAAAACACTTAGAACTGGTAGGATCAGGAAAGGTCTTATGTAGGTGGTGGAACAAGCTATAAATCAATGCTTTGTAGATCTTTAGCTTTTTTTCTGTTCAGATTTTAGAGACATATATTTCTGTGGGTCTCAAGAATAACATCTTACATTTTGTGAATAATCTTTATTTTTATCCTTGTCTTAGGTTTTTGTCCTCTGCTTCCCTCCACTACTACAGTATATTATATCTATTTTGTATGGTATTGAAAGCCTTCTCAAACATACCTTGCCGAGCAGTTTTCAGGGAAAATATATATATACTCCTTGTGAGATGGGTTCTTTTCTATAAATGGATTATTTTTAGCAGAGTCGTTTTTGGCACACTAATTTTTTTAAATTAGCTTTATCATCTTTTTTCATGGACTATTACTCATATTTTCCACTGGTATTTGCCACAGCAATGCCTATGATTTGCTTCAATATTTATTTTAAAAAAACAAACAACTATCGATTGATCTCATAGATGTTTTCAAAATATCTCATTTCCCTTACCTTCTTCATGTGTTATTTTAAGATAATAATGTACGGTGCATGGGATGTTTGGGGAAGACTAGCACCTCTGATGAAAGGGGCTTTTTGAGCCCTTTTCAAGGCTGCTTACCTATTTTTGGTATCCTTCTCTCACCCAACTCTTACCTGTGGCTGTAGTAAAACCATTTTGACAGATGGGCTAAACCAGGCTGAGGGCAGTTAACAGACCTCAAACCTGTAGGTGAGTTAGTGGGCTGCCCACCCAAAACTTGTGAAGACTTATCCCAGCTGAATGAGTGGATGAGAACATCTTGTTCCAGTGGCCATGAATGCAGCTGAAGCAGGCACTGTGGAACACTTAGAGCTTGGCCATACATCAAAGATGCCAAGGCCTTCCACTACATCTTGGGCCATCACCAGTCATAATGACATTTTTTTGTCTTGCCATTGGACTCTGGAAGAGAGTGTGAGGCTGACAACACTGCACAATTCTGCCTCACATAAATCCAACTCACTCAAGACATAACCCATCCTGATATCACTGGTCTTCTTTGAAAACAGAGGATGAACAACCTTTTAAGATCTAGTCATTTTAAAATAGCTAACAATAGTTAAGTAAGTAGGGAGGAATCCTTAGAAATTTTTTGTTGAACAAAGAGACCCAGGGTAGTGCATGTCTCTGTCATGTCAGGTTAGAATTTGAAGTATCATTGAATTTTTTCTCTAAACTCTAAGGACCATCCTCCCCGTTCTCAGCCCAAATATTTGCGCTTCCCCAAAAGAATCTGAGATGATTGTCTCCAGCATATACAATGCCCAAGAGGTTTCTAGTTAAGGCCTCTATTGAATTGCTGCTTATGTTCAATAAGTTATTTTGCTTTCAGAGCTGTGCTCCCTGCTAGGGAAAAGACTGAGGAGTCTTGTTCATTATGAAATTGACTTGGCCTAATTTTCAGTCCTGTTCTTCAGAGTGCAGCTAGAGCCTTTCCCAGAACATTTGGCATTTATGTTAAAGAGGTGGAGTTATGATGCTGGCAATACAATCTGGTGTGGTTATGGAATGCACCCGTGTTAGACAAATAGACTGGCTAAGCCCTTTGCCGTCAGAATGAGAACAACTCATACTCTTAGTGAGAGAGTCCCAAGAGTAAAGCAGTACTGATTTTTGCCATGTCAGGAGGACAGCCAATTTTATGAACTCAGATTCAGTCTCTTTTGGCAGCTGCCCTATCTCTATTCTTCTTGGCTCTTGCTCATGATTTTTAGAGCGTGTGATTCTCTAACAGAGTAAAAATTACTTTAAGCCCAATGGGGTTCCTGGCGGATACTGATAATCCCCTTGTATTTTTTCTACAAATGTGAAGGAAGCTTTCTCTGTTATCCTTATTTAATTAAAAATAATAATAATAATAACCTATTTTTATTTTGAACTTTTGAGATCTCCAAGGCTGGTTTTAATTTCTCTGGGTTATGCTTTGCTTGAAAGAATACCTTTGTATGGCTCTACTATATTAGCATGATGAGTCAGTCTCTCTGAGTACAGAGCATCCCGTCCGAGTAGTAGCATTAGATTACATCAGCTGCTGTCCTTTCTAATTTGATTTGAGGTTGATGCTTGAGTTCTTTGCTCAAGTACCATTAGTAAGGTGAGCAGACACAAACAAAGCTTTGATTTCTTTGTTTGATGAGAACTCAGCATCCTGCTTGCAAGATGGTGATTCTTTGCCAACCCTTTTGTTCTCCTTAGCTATTTTCCTCAGACTTGATCTGAAATCCAGAGGTCCTATTGTGCCATTTGTGATGTATCGCAGACAAGCTCTTTGGAGCATATGTGTTTGTGCTACATATACAGTGCTGGGAATTGTGTGCACAGGCGCATGTGTGCATGTGTGTGTACAAGTATGTGTGTGGGGGGAGTAAGAAGTGGTTGGGATAAAAAATGTATTGAAGAGAAATAGATGCCAGGAATTGGGTGCTCTTTTTTTGGAAATACTATAAATTTCTAAGTGAGTTTCTGACATGCTGAAACGTTTTGACAGTCCATCATTTGTATAGAGCTTTTTGTATAGCAGCCTCGTTGACTTGTTTTTGTTTGGTCTGGTTTTTATGTGATTGTTTCTACCTCTGTTGAATTGGTGAAAAATAATTTAACATTTTATAGAGGCTCTGGCTGGCATAAGCAAACTGAATCTAGCCAGGGATTTTTTTCTATGGCCTAATTTGAGAATAGCAATGAGCATAAAATTTGCATTTGGTTTTATTTATTTATTTGCTTTCTTCTTTCCGGTATTTATTCAATGCAAAATTTAATGTTGCAGAGCATTAATTAACCAGGAAGAACCATAACCATTGGCAAAGACTACATTGTAAACCTGCAGAATTTATGGAAACTCTACTCTGATGGTAAATTATTACTTTTTGGAGGATAGTGGCTGATCTTGTATTCAGGCAGAATGCTTTGTTGAAGAAGTTCTCACCAAAATTCAACGGAAACATTCTTCCATTTATATATATACACATATATGTTTTATATATGGAGAGGAAAGAAAGAGGGGGGGAGAGAAGGAGGGAGGGAGAGGGAGAGAAAGAGACACAGAGAGAGAGAGAGAGAGAGAGAGAGAGAGAACGAACATTGCCAAAGAGAACTGTCCTCAGGTTGGGCAGAAATTTGTCCAGTATTCCTCTCTCCTAACCCCTGGGAGTTTGCCCTCATTGTGTGACTAGCAGAGCTAGTCATTTTATTGACAAATTATTCCATCCTAAGGGATTGTTTCTGTGTGTGATGGTGGTGGTTATGGGATAGTTATGAAAGACTTTGAGGGGTCACAAGAAAGGTAGAAAGAAGGGGCAGCAGTACCATAAGTTTGCCTCTAAGACTGTGGTTCAATGACTGAATTGTACATGGCACCCTGTGTCAGTGACAACATTATGTGCCTTTACCATTATCCCAGGCCCTTTATATACACAACTACTTTAAAACCACCCCCCCACCAACATGGTCATTTTTTATTTCTCTCTTACCCTTAGGTTACTTTGTTACCCTGCTTTGGAAAGGTAGGAGCTTGATGTCTTTCTTAGATGAGGGCTTGGGAGCCTTATCTATTTTTCTTAGAAATTCATTTGGCTTTCTATTTACTGTTTCTCTGAAGCTGGCAATTATGATAAACTGTTAAAAAATAGGCATTGCTAATCTGAGTTTATTTATTGGGAATTCAGTACAGGGGAACGATTGGAGAGCAACTTCTGGGGAGAGTGAAAGAGAAATAGATTTTTAAGCTGTAGTATTTTTGCCAGGAATTTATCAGTCAAGGACTCAGAGCTGAAAAAAAAAAGAAGTATAACTTCCTAAGTGGGGGGGGGGGGGGACAGAAGGGAGAGAGCAAGAGAGAGAAGGAATATTATTAAAGGTAGCCCTCTAGGGCTGGGGTTCTTAACCTGGGTTTTGTGACTTATTTAAAATTATTTTAAAGTTGTATTTCATTATATTGGGTTTTTTTGTAGTCCTATGTATTTTATTCTATGCATTTAAAAATATTCTGAGAAGTGTCCATAAGTTTCTGCAGAATGTCAGAGGGGTCCATGACACACAAAAGGTTAACATTCCAGCTCTAGGCAATGAATGAGTCAGCAGTGCCTGGGGAAGACTGTTAGCTGAGCTTGTATTAAGATATGGCCTCTGCCCTTCTTCCCTGGGCTTGGTTCAAGAGAAACCAAGGGTAGGTGATAATTACACTATGCTTTTCCTGGCCAAACAACATCTAAAACTCTAATTTTGAAAGCAGTTTTTAAAGGAAACATGTTATCTATTTGGATTTTATTCAAGATTTCCTATCAGGATGATTAGCAGATTCAAAACCTTGTCAAATGAGCTTCCCTTGAAAGAACTGCATGTCGTTTCTTGCCCAGGAGAAAATGGCAGTTGCTGATGACTTTAACAATTGCTGGCACAGGAGAGGAATGGGGGTGGGGAGGCAATGGGGCTCATATTGGGATCCAAGCATGCAAGACTGATTCCTCATTCCAGTTCATACAAAGCTGTCTTGAGGGCACCCAAATCCAAGGCATTGAAATGAAAATGGAAAATCAGCTGGAGGAATGAAGACTGAATCTGGAAAATTAGTAAGAGATCAGAAAGCAAGGTCTAGGTGTCAGGGAGCTGACTATCAGTCTCACCTAACTTATCTCCTCATAGCTTTAGAACTTTTGTAGTTAGTGCTTTCATTCCCTATCCTTTACTTACATTCCAGGTCCATCATGACATCTCCAGAAATTGCTGTCTCAGTGAAACTATGACCTTAGACTCTGAGGATTTTTAACAATGAAAACAAATATTTAGGGAGGATCTAATCACAGTCTTCAAATATGTGAAGTGTTATCATGTGAAAAAAAGGCAGAATACGTCTTTACTTTGTCTACAGACAACTACATCTAACGGACTTAACTAAGAGTATTTGGAGGTGAATTTTTGTTCGATATCAAACAAAAAGCATTTATTAAGCAGATATTTGTGCCATGTTCTGTACTGGTAATGTGAGGTAGGATGCACAAACTGTTACCAAAGGCAGTAGGTTGGGGAAGCTGATCTATGTGGCCAGCCATCAATAGCTGTCGCTGTGGTCCTGAATACCATACTGGCCTGTAGCCCACTCTCAGATTTCCTGAAAACAACAGATAAAGACTGGGTGAGCCAAAGTTCTGGGCTGGTGTTTGTCACTGTGGGCCAAATGGCCATTGAAGATCTCTTTGTTTTTGAGGCAGGGACTGATAGTGAACCATATGCCCTTTCTCTGTAGGAGAGTAGTCACATATGGGGCTGGGGGTTGGAGGGGAGGCTGGTACCTACTGTTCCTGGATTATCTTTCTGTGTGCCTTTGTGTTCTCTTGTACTGTGCAGATCTCCCTAGGAAAATTGTATGTTTAAGACCATACAATTAGCTCAACAAAGTCTTGAGCATAATGAACACTGAAGGATTTGGATAATGGTGAACCTGCATCATTAGGCCATCAAACAGGTACATCTTTGGCACCAACTTTTGAACTCTTTCCCAGTTTCTTAGGCCTGTGTCAGATGTAATGGTACTTTGACCCTTTGCCTTTAGAAGGCACTGACAATAACAATTATAGCTGTCTAAAAATGGAATGGTATACTTTGGAGGTAGTGATATCACTGTCCCTGAAAGTGTTCAAGCAGAGGCTGAATGATTTTTAGGAGATGCAATAGAGTGGTTTCATGCTTTAGTTAGGTGTTGATTTAGACAATAATTCTCATGTCCCTTACAGCTCAATCAATAAATATTTATTGAGCATCAAATGTTCATGTGTCCTTAAACTTTTCTGGGCAATATGACCATTTCAAAGATCTTAATATTTTCTTTACCATTTGGCAGCTTGTTTCATCTTTCAGGTCCAGAACTGCCCATTTTGTACCTGTGGCATAGTCCTGAACCTTCCTCCCCTGGGCCTTGTCTTTCTTCTAAGCTACATAGCTGGACCTCTTCCAAAAATCTTCCTGTGGATAACCTTCCTCCACCTTTTATAAGCAATCAGTACAATGGTTTTTTTTTTTCCCCTTTTCCCTGTTCAATCATATGCATGCATTTGCACATTGTATTTTATAGCATTTTACTTAATGACTCCTAATTGTGAAATGCAAGGGGATATCCCTCAAAGAAAACACACACACACACACACACACACACACACACACACACACAGGCACATGCACCAGTAGCCTATCTCTAAATTCCTCCCTCTTAGCAAATCTATTAACAGCTATTGCAGAGTACTTGAAAAGAGCAAAAAGAGAAAAAAAAAGTGATGTTACTAGGTCTCTCTCCTGGAAAAGCATCTGTGTTGCTTGGGTTTGAATATTACATATTCAATATTACATATGCCCTGGGCTTCTACTGGTGGAGGCTGCTGCTGGTTCCCTTCTCGAGGACTTGGAAATTACATGTAAGTTCATCTGGTACTATTTGAATAAATAACATTAGGCTGAATTTGGCCATACCTTACATCATCTTTATCTTTCCCACTTCCGGTACACATTCTTTAGGTTCCTGATCAGCATGCACTGTGACCCTGCATTGACGAAGGCACCACAGGTATGGCAGAAAAAAAAGCTACAGGACCAAACTGCTGGTTGTGACACCATACCACAACTCCCAGCCTTAACTGGCCTCTGCCCTTATGTGACATCCTCTGACTCTCCCTGCACTCTCTGCTCACCACCAAGTTCCATCCTCTCAGGATCAAGCACAGAGAAATTTCCACAGGCACCAAAAACCTGTGTATTATAAACAACTCCCTAACTGCCTCTCAGAAGTGCCTGGGCCATCAGCTTTCACTCATTTTTCCTATAGTAGCTGAAATGTCCAACTAGAGCTTCTCTATCTTGTGACCAGCACCACCTCTACTCTGTCACATAAGCCCTGTTTTTTTTTTTTCATTCTGACACTAAAGATTGACTAGGGGTGACAGCTATTTTTTTTTGAAATATTTATTAGGATCCTTTTGGGGGCAAAAGAGAATAAGGGGGCATGAAGTTCAGCTTGTAATAGATGGATTGATCCATCTATTCCTTTCTCTTCTTCTCTTCTTTGCCACCCTTACTTTTCTGACCTGTTCTCTCTTTCGTGCTCAAGCCCAAGTCTAAACACATTTTCTAATCTAGCCTCTTCCCTTCTATTATCCCAACACTTTTGTATATCAAAGGGCTCTTCTCACTGTACACTCTTCTTTGTCTCTCATTCCCTCATTCTCTTTTCATGTCTCCTTCAAATACCTTCTTGTTCCTGAATGGCTAGAACAATGGGAGCAGATATACTGGCAATTGTAGCTATTGAGACACAGTAACGCTATCCTTAAAATGAGTGGGGTGTGTGTGTGTGTGTGTGTGTGTGTGTGTGTGTGAGAGAGACAGACAGACAGACAGACAAAAACAAATACACAGACAGACATGAAGTGTATACTTGTGTGCTGAAGACAGGTATAGTTTGACTAAGATCTTTTTTTGTTTCCCTGGGGAATTAGCAAAGCATGAAAAGAAAACTGTCTAAATATATATCTTTAAATATTTTCATTGATGACTAACTTATATCAACAAAATTTCCCTAGTGTCTCTCCTCTGGTGAGAGCCATCCCATATAACAATTAATAAAGACAACAACAAACAAACAAACAAAAATTAAAAATCAGCCAAACTGATCAATAATTGGAAAAAAGAAAATCTGAAAAAATATAATGCAACATACTTGTGAGCCTCCTACCTCTGCAAATAAAGGGATAGGGTAAGGATATCTTTTCATATGTCTTCTTTCAAGCCATGATCATTCTTTGGAATTTTGCAACATGTACTTTTGATTTGGTGGAGGGGTGTTCTTTCTTTTAATGTTCTAGTAACTATGCATATTGTTTTCTTGGCTTTGCTTACTTCATTCTGCATCAGATAGTGCAAATCTTTTCATATTTCATTGCTGTCATAATTATAGTTTCACAGAGCACAGAAATATTCCATTACACTCACATACCACAATTTGTTCAGCCATTCCCTAATCAATGTGAATCCACCTTGTTTTGAATTCTTGGCTATCACAAAAATTAAAATGTGGTTTTCAATATAAATAGAATACTAACTGCAGGGATTTATGTTGACTGTTTATGTTTTATGCCCAATTACCACAAAATGCAGTCACGATTTTATATATCACTAAATATGTTTTGTAGGGTTTCAAATTTCTGTGACCATACATTCAGTCCATTCTTTGTGCATTATTGTTCATGTATCATGGTAGTGTCTTCACAATTTAGCAAAATGGGTGGGAGTATTGGCAGAATCTAACTCTTCCCTAAAGAAGCAGGCCATTTTGGATATAGGTAGCTGGTGATAGCAACACATGAACACATTTGTACATAGATGTCTGAAGCGGGTAGTTTTAGGTGGGAGTATTGGTATTGGGAAGCACTACAAATCTATCTCCATGACAGGTTTTTTTCCTCCTCAAAAACTTTCATAATTCACAAATATCCAGTCTACTAAGGAAGTATGTAATAGTGGATAGAGAGTTGGCTGTGAAAGTCCCAGTCTCTCTGAGCCTCATTTTCTTCATTTATAAAACGAGAATAATAATAGCACAAAGCTTTCAGGATAGTTGTGAGGATTAAATGAGCCAATATATTTAAAGTTCTTTGTGAACCTTCAAGTGCTATAAAATATTAGCTATTATTGTGCATTACAAATTGGAGAAGTCACTTGTCTACATTATTACAGGGTGTTTCCTCCCCAGAGGTTCTCTATAACAGTGAAATTATGCTGACCTAGGCCCTAATCCTTTGCCCTAATAGATTATATTAACTATTCTCCTATGTTGGTCCTGTCTCTTCTGTTATTGCCTGATTATTGGATAATTGAAGGTCTAGTAAAGCATTCTAATGTTTAATTTTTCCAACTGGCATGTTGAAATCATTGGAAGATTAAGGGAGTCATATTTTTAGTTATGTTATTATCCAAGAAACATCTTCCTATTCAGGGGAAGCCCTAAAACTCTAGGATTTGGTATATCCCCCAGACCTTTGGCTCAGCCTCTTTGGTCATCATCCAGGGGACCAGCCTCTGTGGAGAAGGGGCCTTATAGCCTAAGTGCCACCTTTGGGGTAGGCAAGAGCGTCTAACTAGAGAAGCAACTTTAAGGGAAAAACAGAAGGCAGCACATGCTAGGCAAATTAAACCATCACCACCATCTCAACTACCAACTCCTCTCAGACCCTGACAGGGATAGTCCAGGATCCTGATCCCAAAAGCCCCAGGGAAAAGAGTGTGTCCCAGACCATTGACCAAATAATCTATAGCCCTCCTCCCTGGCCGCTACATATACACCTCAGTAATCATCCAGGGAATCAATCTTTGTGCAGGTGAGACTTAGAAAGTTCCTCTGCAGCTGCTCTAGGCCCTGCCTTCTCAGCAGCCACAACTACTTCAGATACAAATTCTTGCTACTCAAGTCTTCAGATTGTCAAAGAATTCAGCATCAGAAATGGAAATGGTTGCATTACCAATTTGCTTTGCTACTGGACCCTAAGGAACATGGGGCCTTTCCATCTGACTTGTAGATACAAGCTCCTTGAAAACAGCGATTGCCTTGCAGCACAACAAAACACAACACCACACAATACATCTCACTTTGTAATTTATAACATGCTTTTCATTCCTTGTAACATCTCACTAAGATAAGTAGTACAAATATTATTATTCCTATTTTAAAGATTAGGAAACATAGGGAAACTAAGTGGTAGCCATCCCATATTTACTAACAGTTTTGACTGCATTATAAACCTGATTTTCTAAACAAGTCAAGTATTTAATCCAGTAAGACAAAGTTCCTTTGTGTAAGATGATTTATTGAGGATATTACCGTGAAAAATGCAAAAGAAGTATGTCATTCCTAATTTATCTTTTCCCCTTTCAAAGAAGCTCACTAGCCCATAAACCCTGTTTTTCTAGGAGACTCTCCATTTAACTTGCAAAAAGCCACTTTTGAAGGTATGGCTATTTAGTGGTAAAAGTATTTCTAGTCCATTCTATCTGTTGACTTAATATATACAAGCTAATTTTGGTATGTACCTACTCTATAAAGTGCTGATGGACACGAACTGCATCACTAGGACCTTTTACTTGCAATCTTGAAAAAAAAAGGCATGAGGTGTCTAAGAATAAATTGATAGAAAGAAACTGAAAGAATTTGCTTGAATAACTGTACTTCTGGTTCACTTTTTGAATCAAATTTTAGCTATAGACCATTTTAGAACATTTTTTTATTGTAAATGGGCACCGGCTGTACTAAATGTTTACCTGTTTTCAGGCTGACTCAGATTTTTAGGTCAGTTTTAAGAATTCTTCGGTGTGGAGTTTTGTAATGGAAACAGTTGCAAAGCCTATACTTTTACAGAACAGAAAGAGCTAGGTCAATGGAATTACCTCAGTGAAATGATTGAATCCATTTCTAAAGCCTATCTTTGAAGCCAGGTCTCTTGAGGTGAGTACTCACCATCTTGCAAATGTTCCTCTAAGGATGACTAAGTAGTGTTATCCTCTGTAGAATGGTTAATTTTCTTGATTTTCTTTGTGTGTACACGTGTAGCTGAGTTTTGCAGATGTAAGTGAAGTTATTAAAACGTTTGTCATAGATAAATTGTTAAAAGGTGAAGTTTATTTTTGGTTCTTTGTATCTAAGTGTAGATGACTACTCAATAGCAAAATATGTTTTTATGCAATGTGTGTGATTTTTTAAAAAACTATTCTCCAGGTACAAATTATTATTTTCTATGTGAAAGCAGAGGTGGTAGAAGCAGTATTATTCTCTCTCTTTCTCTCTCTCTTTTTTTAAATGGATCAATATTATTCCATTTTTTCAAGTGAGGAAAAGGGAAATAAATGGCCTAAGTTGTCCAATATCTCTAAATTTGATCATTAGCCACCCTTCCACCCCAGCTATCACCCCACAAATGTACTTTCCTCTATTGTATAGAGTATAAATGTGTTATCTAATTCTTCTATTCATTTAGTGCTTTTATTAATTCTGTTGTCTGTCCCTCCACAATCTCTACTTGTCATCTATTTTTGTCTTGAATTGTGAGGAAACTCGCTTTGTAGCTCTTAGAATTGTGCCCCATCTAATTGAATGTTTTTAAAAAGCTTGCTAAGATGATGATGGTGATGAATGTGACAGTTTGTAAACTGAAGATTCTGGTAAAGCTCTTGAAACCTTTATGTGTGTTTATATATATGTATTATATTATATTATAAATATTTAAATGAAAAATAAATCCTTCAGAAATGATCTTTTCGTTAGTCCTTAGTGATTTGCAAATGATAATTAGGGTCTTGGAAACTTGAAATTGCCACTTTTTATGAGAATATAAAATGGTAAGTAAATAATGTCCACATAAAATCTCAAGTGCTGTTGGTTATATAAAACATTGCAAACGATGATGAAATTATCCTGGTATTTTTTTAAAAATTTTTTTATTCTACCCTTATCCTGAAACTCATTTCAATAATATAATCCTTCCTTATCCCTTAATCAGTCTGTATTTATTTGAATTAGATTGTAACTTCCTTGAGGGCAGGGACTATTTTTCCCCTCTTTTTTATTAGCCCCCTCCAACACTTTTAGCACAGTAAATACTTAGTAAGTGTTTCTTTATTGATTAAATTGGAATTAAAAAAGATTTCTATAGAATAGAACTATGGGCTGAATTAATTAGTTAACAAACATTTATTAAGCACTTATATTCCAAGCACTCAATCAATTGTTGGAGATACAAAGAGAAAGTAAAACAATTTTTGCCCTCAAGAAATTTGTATTCTAATGTTGGAGACAACATGTACATAGATAACTAGTTAAAATAGTGGGAAGGAGGGTACTAGCAGCTGAGGCTATCAGGAAAAAGTCCACATACAAGGTGGGACTTAAGCTGATTCTTGGAAGGGATCTAAGGATTCTAAGAGGTGGTGAAATGAGCAAGGAGGGTATTCCAAACATGGTCACAAAGGAAAGGAGATAGAAGGTGTTTAATCCCATGATGAAAAATGTAATAATGATCAACATCCTTCATTTCATTTTAAAAAGACCAGCTGCACAAATACAAATAGGAGAGATGTGGTTAGACTGTAGTTGATGTAAAAGTTGAAGGGTTTAGTGAACTCCAAATTCAATATGAATCAACAGGGTGGTGGTAATGTTCTAGAACCATCACTCTAATTAGTAACAAACTTCTCTTTCTCTTAGATTATTTTTGTATCTTTTTGCATTAAGAATAACCTAATTCCACTAAGAAAACAATGGCTACCTCTTACAGAAGACCTTTTCCTGATTCTTCCCTAGTGGTTAGTAATCTTTTCCTCTTAACAGAAATTACTTTTTTTTTTTAAAACTAAATGTATGTTTTGTATTTCTTTCTTTCTTTTTTTTTTTGGCTAGGCAATGGGGTTAAGTGACTTGCCCAGGGTCACAACTAGTGCATGTTATATGTCTGAAGCTGGATTTGAACTCAGGTCCAGGGCCCATGCTCCATCCACTGTGCCACCTAGCTGCCCCCAACTTTGTATTTTTTGTATTAATTTATGTGAAACCCAATTTATTATCTAAGGGAGAGACAAACAAAATTGGGGTGTGTGTGTCCACAGTTTAATTTCTCTCAAGCTGGCTTGACATGCATCACATGGGAGTTCAGTCCAAAACTGGGACCCTCTAAGAGGCCAGTTCAGAACTGGCTCGGTTTGGGATTTTGAGGTACAGCCTTATATATCCTTCAAAGAGTAGGTATTCCCAAGGGGTGTCAATCAACTGTGATTGGCTGACATACCAGGAGGTGGGATATATTAAAATGAGGTCTTGAGTACGTGCCTTAGACCACTTAGTCCACAGGGGCCAATATCTCCTGCCATCAAAGGAAATACCACCCCCAGTTCTGGAAGTCTGTCTCCACCCAAACCTGAGTAGGATAAAATCAATTCAGGCCTGGGTTGGAGTTTGATCAAGATATAAAGATTCAATGCAATATCATTATCAGAGATGTCCTTCTGAACAACTTTGGACAGAAGGATGGCATGGTGGCACCCTGAGTCTCCAAGACACAGATTACCAAGATAAATAATTTTTCACATTTATCTAATTTGTTTTAATTTGTATTCATTTTTCTGTTTTTATCTGTTATCTCTTCAGTAATGTATATGCTTCTTGAGGACAGGGTCTGTTTTTATTTTATATTTATATCCCTTGTGTTTAGCACAGCACCGGACACACAGTAGCGACTTGGGCCCATCAATGCTGGGCCCCTTGCCCTTCCTTTCACTCTCTCCATATTCCACTTAGGGTTATATATACTCTAGACCCACACTTATGGACTGTGTCCAGTCCTGGGGAAACCTGGCTTCTCTCTTCAGATGAGTCAGACTTTTGAAATTGTATTTTCTATTTCATTATGCTTCCCCTCTAAACCCTGAGTCTTATGGAAAATTACTTGAAGTTTAGGTTTGGGTGATGTCTACCTAGTGATTTCTTTTGTATAAAAGAAATTATTTTTAAAAAGCAACAATAACTTATCATTACTGTGACACTATCCCAGGAAGTTGATACTTAAACATGAAGCATTTTTCAGGACCATGGGATAGTAAGTTCATTTTTTATTTCTTTACTCTTTTTCTCAAGGTCCATGTGTCCTGGAAAGTTGGGTCAGAGATTAGGTTCTTCCTAATTATCTTCTCCTTTAAGGAGTGAAGTAGTAACTACACAGGGAATTACCTGATGCTCAGCAAGCACAACCAGAGGGACTCAGGAGCTTCCTACATCTTCAACTCACAAGGTTGCCAAAGAGACTGGAAATATCTATCTCAGCATTGTCATTCAGCGCTTATGCTCAAGAAAGAAATACAAATCTAATGCAGCTGCTAGGGCTTGAAGATATTTTCTCAAGCTTACCTAGACCAGCATACCTGTTGCCTGCCATACGTGAATCATTTGCTAATTTTGCTGGAGTGGAAGAGAGCGACTTTCCCCTACCCCTCATAGAAAATCCAGAGACAGACTTGAAGAGTACTAAATGCTTGAAGGATAGGAGAGAGGGGTATTGAAGGTGGGGTGGATCCCTTTAAGGTCTACTGAATTTGTAGTTCTCCATGGTTTACTACACGTCTTTATCTGAAATTGACCATTCTTTCTGCTTTCATGGGAACCAAGGGATTCTGCATCATCTCAGAGCACAAAGTCCTTCTGTACTGAGTTAATGAAGATACTGATTAGAAGCATCCAGGGAATAGGATAGTCTCCATTACCTGCATGATATAAGATAAATTCAGGAAGGAAAGAGAGCATTAAAGGAAAGAGAGGTATTGTTTTTCAGGGAAGATTTCACCAGGGAGGTGGCAACTGATAAACCTTGAGAGGAGATTCTAAGAGGTAGAGATGAGAAGACAGTACTTTACAGGTATAGGGGCAGCTTGTGTAAATGCATGGTAATCGAAGATGGAATATCATGTTCAATGAACAGCTGAACTACTACTCATACCAGTTTTATTGGCCCTAGTTCTATTTGTGATAGTACTATTAATTAGTACCAATCAGGGCTAAATGTAGAAAACATAAGGGGAAAGACACATTGAATATGTCTGAAAGTTTGTTTGGAACCATATTATGAAAGACCTTAAATACCATGTTGAGAAGTTTATACTTTGTACTATAGATAATAGGGAGCCACTGAAAGTTTTTAAGCATTGAGCATTGGAGTGACATGGTCAGATTTATGTCTTAGAAAGGTTATTTTGGTATTTGTATAGAAAGCAGATTATAGATGAGAGAACCTAGGAACTCAGACCACTTAGAAGACTATCATAATTAAGTCAAGAGATGATGAGGGCCTAAAATAAGTTAATTACTATGTAAATCAGAGACGATTAGTGTATATGTAAAGGTTAAATTGATGAGGAGGAAAGGGACAAATTAAGCTTCTACTATATGCCAGGTACTCTCCTAAGTGAAGCAGAGATATGTGCTTGCTCCCATGCTTTTTAGCATGACATTTTCTGCAGTGTTGTTGGACACCTTCAACAAGGACAGAAACAACATCAAGATCAGTAACCTACACTGATGGTAAACTATTTAACCTCAAGAGGCTACAAGCCATGACCAAAGTGGAGGGAGAGTTGGTATGAGACATTTTGTTCATAGATGATTGTGTACTCAATGAAGCCTCTGAGGCTGAGATGCAACAGAGAATGAATCAATTCTCTGCTGCTTGTGCTAATTTTGGCCTGACAATAAAGACCAAGAAAACAGAGATCTTCCACCGAATCACCCATACATGGAACTATTGGTTACAGCAAATGGAGAAAAATTGAATGCTGAGGATAAGTTCACTTAATTTGGCAGTATACTTTCCAGGGATATCCACATAAATGATAAAGTTTGACGCATATTTTGCCAGAGCTGGGCAAGAATTTGGGAGGCTCTAAAAAAAAGTGTGGGAGAAAAGACACATTAGGCTATCTATCAGACTGAAGATCTACAGAGTTCCTGTGCTGATTTCACTATTGTATGGCTGGGAAACCTGGACAGCCTGCCAGCACCATGCCAGAAAACCGAACAAATTCCACTAGAATTGTCTTAGGAAGATTCTGAAGTTCACTTGGCAAGATAATATGCCAGACACTGAGGTTCTTTCTTAAGCTAAACTGCCAGGCATCCAAATTCTATTTCAGAGAGTAAAACTCCAAAGGGCAGGCCCCATAGTCTGAAAGCCAAACATGATTACCAAAAACACTATTTTATGGAGAACTTACGCAAGGCAAGTGCTCACATGGTTGTCAGAAGAAGAGGTACAAGGACACTTCCAAGGTCTTTCTGAAGAACTTTAGTATTGGTTGTGAGACATGGGAGACTCTGGCACAGGACTTCCCAGCATGGCATGCCTGCATCAAAGAAGGTGAGCAAAGCAGAATCTCAATAGCAGAAAGGAAATACAAGCTGCACAAATCCAAAGACATCTCCATTCCAAGTATTCTAGCACACTACTTGTGTTAGTATCTGAGGATAGGTTTGAACTTAGTTCATTCTGACTCTAGGCCCAGCACTGTATCCACTGAACTACTTACCTCTCTCCAATGGTTTATGGCCTGATAATTGTTTGGATGTGAGGGATGAGGGAGGGAGGGAGGGAGGGAGAGACAGAGAGAGAGAGAAACATTAGAGATGACCATGAGTTTTGTTTGTGATCAACTAGGAGGTTGTTAGCACTCACAACAGAAATAAGGAAGTTTGGAAGAAAGGAAGTATTTTTTTTTTTTTTTGGTGAGGGGTGGAGCAGGGTGGGGAGTGGTTAGGAAGAGAAGTCAGGGTGGAAATAATGTTTCATTTTAGAAATGATGATTCTGATTTTAAGATGCAGACAGGGCATCCAGATACCTAGACATACAATAGATTTGTTTTTGTTGCCCTCAGTATTCCATTTTTAAAAATTTTTATTCTTTTAGCTTGTAGCTTGTCCCCCATTCCTTCTGAACATCAGAAATTTCCCATTCTTAAGCTGGGTCACTTTTGGGGTGTGCCAAACATCATTCAGTGAATTACTATCATGGCTTATAGTAGAATGAGGAAATGCTCATTTTCTTGATGTCAATGTATGAATTACAGGAACATGATGCACACAGCAAATATAAACAATATTTCTGAAATGGACAACTTAGTCTCTCTTGATTATAGCATAGTTGCTAGACATTTTAATGGAATCACTTCTTAATTACAGACCTTGTCTTTGATAGCTATAAGAAAAAATTGGATTGGACAGTATTGATTCCACGCACTTCTGTTCCTGTTTAGGGATAGTCTGAACTGACAAAACACACCGATGGGCAGACATGACTGCTTAGTTTGCCCTCTGCTAAATTTGATCAATAGGAACCTATTTCTGTAGCCAGGAGAAGTGGCTGTTTTAATTTAGCCCTGAAAGTCTCACCATTAGGTGCTATTGAGTTAGAAGATGCAAAATATTTTGTTGAAGATATCAGTGGAACGTCAACATTTTACAAAGTAAACCTTGTTTTTTTTTTCCTTCCAAGATTTCAAGTATTTTCTTGGGAAGTGGTTGTGATAATCCAGACTGTATAGCAATATTTGTATCTGGCACATACAAAATATGTATCTGGCACATAAGTCTGGATGTCATAACATTCCTTCTTGGTAGTAATGTCAATTCATTTCTACTCTTAGATTTTTCAGGGTTTGAGGTCAATGGTAGGAAGATTTTTATTATATTGAAGGTAGGAGACATAAGAAAATAGCATGAGAGTTATTTTAGTAAGTAGTGTACTTATGTATTGAGTCTTTGGAAAAAGTACTGCTGAGAACTTGGCTCGTAGAGTTTTTGATTCTTTTAGACATCAGGGTAAGGAATGTCCATATCCAGCTATCATTCCATATTAAATGGACCCCTAAAACTACTCAGAAATGGTCTTAGGAGTCCCTGCCTCGATTTTATAGTTCCTATCTAGCTTTACTCAAATTCTGTATCCCATTTCCCTTTGGCTCTAGCTCTCCTCTCTATCTGGATCATTAAGCTTAGAGTCTCTTTTGGGTGTTAAGGTCATCCTTCCATTGACAAAAGCCTTGCAATTGACTATGTATTTTTTGACTTTACTCTTGAATCAAATGCCTCCATTATATCGTCTTCCCCGAACTAGTTTAGAAGCCACACCCCCCCCACCCCATACCACCGACCCACCTATACTTGTAAACTTGGCCTTCCCAGTCATCATTAATGTCAGCTTATATTGAATGCTGAATATTTAGCTAAGACTTGGCTATTATCTTCTGGCTTCTCTAGCAGGTTCAGACTAGGTGAACCCATCATATCCTGACACTTTCAGGATAGACTATGATAAATGTTACCTTTCAGAGGTGGAGAGAAAAAGAGGAGAAAAAAATCCCCACAATATTGATGCATAATGTAATTGATAACCTGAATCTAAATGATGCCACCATCTTTCTAAGAAATATAATTCTGAAGAACTTCTTACTCACCTTCTTTCCTCTGAGTATTTGTAAACTCAAGGAGAAACCACAGAGGGATGAGTTAATCAAGAAGGGACAAAGCCTTGAAAAATGAGTGCATCTTATGTTCAAGCTGGAGTGGCTCTGATTTTATCTTCTGTCTTTAAATTTGGAACACTTACTAAGAGAATCACCTCCCTAACCTATTAGCATCGTGTTCTCAAGACAAAAAAAATTGGTCTTTGAATTACAGTTGGAGATCTGAAATTCCCTGATCGTATTTCCATTTTTGACTATACATATTCTAAGGGAGCAGGGTCATTATTAAAACCAACAGGGAACTGGAGAGTGTAGTAGATACTGATAAAAATGAAAAGGTTTATAAGAAATAGTTAATGTGGACTAGGAGAATGTTTATAGCTCATGATTTGTCTTTATAGGTTGTGAATGGAAATGTGGAGTATCTCCTGAGACTAAGATGCCAGACTCATTTGACTTTTACTCATTCTATTACAAATAATGGGGAAAACAATTAAATTCCCCTTTAGAGAGACAAATGAATGAGGAAATTTTAAGGTTTCAATTGTTTTAGTTTTCTGAAGCCCAGGAAGGCATGACCTCAACAATGGGATGCCTGAGTCACCATAGAGTTGCTTCTGCGGAAGCTAATATTGATCACTGCATTAGAAACAACAATGAAAGTCATCCTGACAGAGTCATATTAAGAAAGATTGGTTATATGCTGACTCTACAGACACTGACCTAAATAGGGCAGCACAGTTCTCCAGCACCAGTTTTTTTCATAGGTATGAACTTAAATAAGTAGTTGCTGATTCTCTGTTGCTTACTATGTTACTTTGTTAGAATGTCACATTTTAAGAATGTATACACACACACACACACACATATACATACATGTATATAATATACATACAATTATATACACACATATACATTATGTGTTATATCTACACACACATACATATATATACATGCATGTATATGTATACATATATATATATGTATATGTGTGTATCCATTTTGGATATAAAGGATTTGTGTTTTCTTCTAACCTGTTCAGATCTCAATATGGATCATATAAGCTCACCTCAGATGTAAGGAAGATAGGGCAGCTAGGTGGCGCAGTGGATAGAGCTCTGACCTTGGAGTCAGGAGGATGTGAGTTCAAATGGAGTCTCAGACACATGACACTTACTAGCTGTGTGACCCTGGGCAAGTCACTTAACCCCGATTGCCTCACCAAAAAAACAAAACAAACAAAACAAAACCAAAAAAAAAAAAAACCAGATGTAAGGAAGACATACTTTAATCCTACATTTCCATATTTCTCAAGCAAAGTGCATTTTTTTAAAAGGAATTGACAGCCATAGGCAGAGCATAAGGCTTATATTCTTTTCAAAAACTTAGGTGCCTTTTCTGATAAGCTCTGAAATGTTGACTCAATGTACATATTTTGTTCTGCCAAGCTTAGTACAATTTAAGGAATGATAAATGGAATAATTATTTTCTTGGGTTAGGCATCAGTAGTAGGCAAGACATGAGCCAACCTTCAGCATGACTAAACTTTAATTTGTGAAACAACAACAAAACTATTGTACTAAGAACGTTATAATCATATCCTTTGGGATATAAAAGGTACAAGCTCAAAAGAGCTCAAAGGGAATAAAATACCAGTGTTGTAAATTGCCACTCATTAGCATATGTATGGCATTTCTCCTTTCTCCCCTTTCTCCCCTCAGCTAACATTATCTTTTAATCAATAAGAGTATTTGCTTTAGTGAGGTTGTCTCCACATTCTGTTTACATATCATTCTGCCTCAAGTGGTTAGGATAGTCAGAGAAGAATTATTAGTTTAAAAAAAAAAGCAACTCTGGTAAGTGAGGACTCAAGAGGTATAGCTGAAAGATTGATCAATGTCACATAACTCTAGAGGCAATGCTTCTAATGGATCTGCTGTTGTCAAGTCATCCTGGGAATAATTCTTTCAGATTTGATCAGCATGATAGGGCCACAAAAGCCCGTACTTGGAATCTTTTAGAACAGAAGTCTCAGAATCTCACTTCTAATAATAGGAATCCACCTTGGTCCATTATCAAAATTCCTAGCAGACTGACTTGTGATAAAGTGATAAAAGAATAAGTACATGATGAATGCCATCTGAAAAGTTTCAATACAATTGAACAGGCATGGGAAACAACAGGTTGTACACAAACAATTAAAAGGGAGATGGTACATTGAGTCCTGGTGGATAAATAGTAGGCCAGTTTAGCTAAAACAGAGAATTAACGAAAGGCAGTAATATGAAATGAGCCTAGAAGGCAGGGTGGACTCTTGTGGTTAGACCTTGGGACCACTAAGGTTTCTTATCAAGGGAATGATATGGTCAGAGCTTTAATTTAGGAAAATTAATCTGGTAGTGTTGTGCAAGATAGACTGAAAGTTAAAGAGATTAGGAAAAGCAGTTAGGAGGCTATTGAAACAGTATGGACAAGAAAGCCTGAAATACCTTGTTGGCAACAATAATAGAAAGGAGAAAACGTACTAGAGACATGGTCAAATTAAAATGTAAAGGACTTGGTGACCATATGTGAATGGTGATTCCATTAGGAAAAGTCATAAGTGTCTTGGAAGTTCTGAACTCTAGTTATTAAAAGATGGGTGGTACTCTCAACCAAAATTGTGAAGTAATGGAAAAAAACTAGAGTTTGAGGAATATTAATGCATTTGACCAAACTGTTCTTTTATGAATGTTACCCTGATTCAAGGCTGCCCTTGGTATTGTGGGGGATAGAAAAGAGAAAAAATAAAGAAAAGAAGATAAAGAAAACCAATAGATTTGAAAGATTTCTGATCTCTGAACCTATACAACTCAAGTTAGAATCAAATATTTCTAGAGAAGAAGCATGCTTGGAAACCAAGCCTTTCATCTGATTAACAAGAAAACCGAATCCCACAGAGGTTACTTTACTTGTCCAGGATCACATAGCTAGTTTGTGGCAGAGCCAAGTTTATAACTTGGATTTCTTGACTCTTAGGCCAATGTTCTTTCCAATACAGTATGCTGCCCTGAAGATCATCCAAATCATTTTTCAAAGGCCGTTATAGATAATACATCATAGACTTACTTGGAAATGACTTAGTTGGAAATGACCTTTGAGGTAATCTAGTCCAACCTTCTGAAATCAATATCAATTCTGTATCACTTTCTTATTGATCCTATTTATAAGTAAATCATTTTGACCTATAACTGCTTAAGTCATGTTTCTTTGTCTCTGAACTTAGTTCAGAATTCAGTTGGTCTGTAATGTGTTAAGTTTAAAAATCCAGCTCTCCTGCTAATCACTGACCTATTTTTAACTCAAGTAATTTAATTGACCTTGGAGGATGCTTGTGAACCCAAGGGGGTTTGGGCCTAATATCTCTACATCATCAAGCTAGCCTTCAAGGATGTCTGGTTTGTTATTTTGCACCTGGAATCTCATAAGGGAAGGAGGGGGTCATGTTAACCCCCATTACCAAACTTCCAATCAATCATACTGTTCCCTGTGCCTCAGCTCTGCAACCAGTCATGTTGTCTCCAATCCCATGATGTTACCAATTCTATAACCAGTGATACAACTTTCATTCTTTTCTTTGTTCTATGCTCTTAAAAATGTATTGCACCCTCAATTTAGGGTCTTTTGACTATTGAAGAGTCAAGACCTGTTTTATTAGTAAGTAGCATCCCTACTGATAAACCTTAACTTTTCCCAGAGAAGCCTGACTTGATTTACCATTTTCTTAAATATTAATCACAACACTCCTAACTTTTTGTTTTTGTTCTTACTTTAGACCTATGATTTATTTTATTTGTGTAGGGAGCTCCCTGACTCCCCAACCCATCAAACTCTTTCCCCTTCTTCCAATGCAGATTGACAGTGGCTCTACAATTTATATATCTTAGAGAGTTTCCATGGCCATGAGATGTTAAGTGACTTGCCCATAGTCACATAGCCAGTATTAGAGACAAAACCAGAGTTTATCTTGACTCTGAAGCCAGCTTCCTATTTACATCATGATGCTTCTCCAACAATCTCTTATTTTACAAATGAGGCAACTGAAGTTAAGATGTTAAGTGTCTTCCTCAGGTCATACAAGTAGCAGTTAGTGTTAAAGCTAGGTCACTTTTAACTTATGTCCTCAAGTTGCAGATCCAGCATTCTTTAGACGGTAATAAAAGCTAATTTTAAAATATAATTGCTCTTTTATGAGTTTCAGATAGTTTACATCAGTGTCTGAAACTCAGATAGAAACAAGGGTCACTAAATCATACATGAGGATCTCTGCAGGGGTTTATTAACTTAATTTAAATATATAATGTTATGTACCTTTTATTGTATTTTTATTTATTTTGTTAAATATTTCCCAATTACTTTTTAATTTGCTTAGGGCCTCACTGAGGAGGGTTGGGTGTTTGACATCTTTGTTTTTCATTGATAATATAGTTAAAATATAAACTCTTTGTGAGGATGAGTTGTTTCAATTTTTGTATTTGTGCCCCCAGTTCCTGGTATATAGCAGGTGGTCAATGAATGCTTGTTGATTGATTGATTCACATGGGGGTTTATATATGTCTTAAAAATACTAGAACACCTTGTAGAATCAATGTGTTAAATACACTTATTGTAATTTTATAATGCACATCTGCACTAAAATCTTACTCTGTTGCCTCATTATGGCATAGTAATAAACCTTGGTCCTTGTATTAGAAAGCGAAAGTGGGCAAAGCTCCAATCAATTAATAGTCCAGTGAAGGATGTTTGTTTTACCAGGAACTATATGTGTTTGGAGGAACTCATCGTCAGGTTGGCTACAAAGTGATGATTTTTTTTTTTCTAGCTATAGCAATGTTTGGAAATTATATACTAAAGTGGACAGGGTTTGCAATCTTCCTCAGTGGAGAGAACATCTGTGTCAAGGAAATCACAGGTCCTTGAAGTAATGAAGGTTAGCACAGCATTTAGCATAATACCTGGGCACATGGTAAGTGCTTAATAAATGTTTATTGACTGACTGACTGACAGGTTGGAAGCATAGTAAGGATGGATGATTATTGAATGAACACTGTATGTAAAAATCTGGGAAGTCTTGGCAGCTAAGCTCCTCTAACAGTTTGCTCTAGAGCAGATTCTTAACCTTTTCACGAGTTATGAAAACTTTTGGCAGCCTGGTGAAGCCTAATACTACTGTGGTTTATTGCTCCCATTCATAATAAAAGAAATGCTAAATTTCAGTTGGAGGTTAGTGAAAATAAAGATATGTATATATAGGTATAGCTATAAATGCATACATTATAGATGTATATGTGCAGAATATATGTATGTGTCTGAATTTTATACACACATACATATTTACATATATACACATACACACACACATATATCCAAGTCCATGTACTTCCTTGAAATCTATCTATGGATATAAAAGGATCCCTTCTTCAGGTTAAGGTCCCCTGCTCTAGAACCTACCCAGTAGGTTCCATCTCTCAGCATCTCCCAGGCTAACAATATGCTTGTGGGAGATGAAGTGCGAGGGTGATAGCTCAGATAAAATGCATTCATTAATTTCTGATAATCAAATGAGACAAATAAAAACTTATTTTTAACAATGATAGCTTCAACAAGTCCATGAGCTGTTGCATTAAGGAATTTGGAATGGAATAATTTGAGGAGTCTGCCACAATTAAGGAATTATTTCTTGGCATGTTCCTGCAGAATTCAGTTCAATTCAGTTCAGTTCAGTTTAGTTCAGTTCAATTGATTCAGTTCAAGAAGTATTTATTACTTGCCTGCTATGTGCAGAGCCCTGAGCTAAATGCTGGAGATGAAAAGAAAGATAAAACAATTCTCTTTCTCAGTGACCTTATGGTCTAGTGGTAGAGAACAACATGCACAGAAATAAGTGCAAAATACATACAAAAACATAAAGTATTTCTTTTTGGGTGTAATGGTAATAATATTTGGGGAAAATCTGGGGCAGCTAGGTGGCACGGTGAATAGAGTACCAGCCCTGAAGTCAGGAGGACCTGAGTTCAAATGCGGCCTCAGACCAAACACTTGACACTAGCAGTGTGACCCTGGGCAAGTCACTTAACCCCAATCAAGAAAAGATGATTAAATTTTTTATTAAGGTCTGAGTCACTGCGTGCTGAAAAATATGTTCCTTTAGCTTGTATAATTTAGATTGTATAATTTTTAGATTGTATAATTTTTAGATTGTATAATTTGACCAGTGGTTTGCTCCCTTATGTTCTTTTCAATATCAGAATGAATCCTAGGTCACGTTAGAAAACTACTGTGTTCTTATGAAAGTCTTCATGTGCTACTACTATTGTGGCCAAGATAATATGGCAAACACATTCTGGAATAATACCATAATTTCCCCATTTAAAAGGTATCCCTTGTAGGTAGATGCCACATCTAGATGATTTTACAATGGCTTGAATTCATGAGGCAGTTTTCCTCCTGGCCACCCAGGATACATTCATTTAAAGACCTTGGGACATATAAATAGCTGCATGCCCTTACGTAAATATTTCCCCTCTCTTTTTCCCCAGTTTCCTCATCTGTATCAGTGAATCAATCAATCAGCAAACATATTTTAGGTGCTTCCACCTTTTACTGGCTACTTTAACTGCCATCCTGGGGCCTCTCAATATTCATGAGTCCTACATGAGAGTACTCTGGCCATTTTCAAGGCATGCCTAAGAATGCTATCTTTTCTGTCTTGGGCCATTATGAATATCAAGTTTAGTTCATTGAAAAGGAGAGGCCACAGGAAGGGTTCATTGTGAGCTATAATTGTTATTGTGAATATAGAATAATTCCAACATAAATGGAATCTAAACAATCCCAGAACTTTCTGGGTTAAAATGGGTACCATACCTCAACAATATAGATGGCTTCACCAGGATGTTGATTTCTGAATAAGAACCGATAAAGCTGGTAAAAAAAAAAAAGAAAGGTGCCTCATAAGTTGTCTGAGGTACCACCTCACACCTATCAGATTGGCTAATATGACAGAAAAGGAGAATGACAAATATTGGAGATCTGGGAAAATTGGAACACAAATGCATTGTTGGTGGAGTGGTGAACTGATCCAACCATTCTGAATAGCAATTTGGCATTAGGCCAAAGGGCTATAAAACTGTGTATATTTTTTGATCCAGCAATACCACTACTAGGTCTGTATGCCAAAGAGATCACAAAAAAAAAAGGAAAACGACCCACATGTATAAAAATATTCATAGCAGTTCTTTTTGTGGTGACAAAGAATTAGAAATTGAAGGGATGCCCATAAATTAGGGAATGGCTAAAGAAGTTGTGGCATATGAATGTAATGAAATACTATTGTTCTATAAAAAATGGTGAGCAGGCAGATTTCAGAAAAATACTTGAAGACTTGTATGGATTGATGCTGAATGAAGGGAGCAGAACCAGAAGAACATTGTACACAGTAATAGCAACATTGTGTGATGATCAACTATGATAGACTCAGCTGTTCTCAGCAATACAATGTTCAAAGACAATTCCAAAAGTTTGTGATGGGAAATGTCAGCCACATCCAGAGAAAGAACTATACAGTCTGAATTCAGATTGAAGCATGCTATTTTCACTTTTTTTGTTTTTTTTTCTTTCTTGTGTTTTTTCCCTGTTGCTCTGATTCTTCTTTTACAACATGACTAATGTGGAAATATGTTTGACATGCTTGTACATGTATAACCTATATCACATTGCTTGCTGTGTTGGGAAGGGAAAAAAATTTGGAACTCAAAATTTTATAAAAATGAATGTTGAAAACTATCTTTACATGTAATTGGAAAAATAAAATAATATTAAAAAGATGCCTCATAAGATATTCAATATCATATTAGTCTTATAAAAAGCAGGAATGATGAGGAACTATTACAGATACATAGGCTGGGGCCCCACCACCTTTCAGGAAGGCTCTCCATCTTACTTTCAGCAATCTAGACTCAAAGCCACTTGGCACACAAATCTTGGAGGCATTGAGGTGGCTTGGTAGATAGAGTGCTAAGTTTGGTTTCATGAAGATCCAAATTCAAACCCAGCCTTAGACACTCACTAGCTGTATGACTCTGGCCAAGTCACTTAACCTCTCTTTACCTTAATCCAGGAAATGGCAAACCACTCCAGTATCTTTGCCAAGAAAACCCTATATAGGGTCACAGAGTCGGACGTGACTGAACAACACACAAATCTTAGGAAAGGGTCTGATTGATATCTGACTTCCCAATTTTTTAGAGCCAATTTTTTAACTTCAGATCTTCATAGGCTCCAGGTTAGAGGTATCAAAGGCTCCCTGGAGCATTCAAGAGTGCAGTTTTACCACCTGTGGACGTACTGATAAAACAGATCCTATCTTCATAGTAGTAAAAGCATCAGCTGGGGACCCAAGAGACTGAGGTTGTGTCCCAGCTATGCCAATCACAAGCTATGTGAATTAGGCTGATCAAGTTTCTTCATTTCTTCAAGTCAGGTGGGTATAATAATTCTTGAATACTTACCTGATACGATTGTTTGGAGCAAAGTGTTTTGTAATATTTAAACCTTTTTATAAATGTAAGTTATTATTATATTAGCCTTGAGAGGGATTGGGAAAAACTTCTTGTAGAAGGTGGGACTTAAAGGAAGCCAGGGAGGCCAAGAGGTAGGGACAGGAAGGGAGAGAAATGAATGTATGATATACATAAGTAAGAGCTAGGTTAATTCACTTTTTAGGAAACTTAAACATATATTCCAATGGTCCCTTTTTAACATATTATCTTTAAATGTTCTATGCAGTATTTGAAGGCTCATCTCAGAAAAATTTTGAAAGGTAATTGCTTGGTTCTATGTCGAGAATGAATGAGAAAACTGTTTAACAAAAAGACCTTGATTTCCTCATTTGTAAAATGGAGGTGATCATAGCACCTATATCAAAGAGTTGATGTGAATTTTAAAGGAGATAACATATGTCAATTGCTTTTGAATCCTTAATTAATATAGAAATTCTATCATTGTTATTTAAATTTTAATAATATTTTAATTTAATAGGTTAATAATGATAACAATTTACTGCATTGCCACAGTTACTAAAACAAAATGGTCATCTTGGATTCTTTTAGTTGTAGCCCAAGATGGAGCCAAGAATTTTCACATGATATGACAAACAAATGGAATCACTTCGGTGTAAAGGTGTTATTTTCTCCACCATTTAACCATTTCGTTGCAGTTTGTGTAATTCAACCCCTATTATCAGTCTTTGGGAAACAGAAAGGAAACCTGGCTATGAACAGATTAGTTGGGCTTCACTTTCTAAGACAGGAAGAATTTAAAAGATAAAAAAAGCTTACATAGTGGAAAGCATTTCACATTGTTTGGGATTTCTTCTGCTTTATAGCCAGCTAAGTAGCTGATAAAGAAATTTTTTTTTTAACAAAATCCAGTGACCAATTCTTCACCGGGCAGTGCTTCCTTTATAAGACATGCATGTTTTCTCAAAGATGCATCTGGTTTTCTCTAGTGTTACTGGTATCCCTCCATCAAGTTCAGTCATCTGACAGCCTTTTGCTGTCTCCAGGCTACACAGGCAGCTGGATCAACACAACCATTGGCCTGCCTGTGTTGTCCTGTTTTTCACCAGGTGCAGTCCTTTATTACAATGCAGTTTATCTACTGTAGGGAAATATATTTGCATCTACTTTGATTTTGCTGTCTTTTTCCTTAGCAGTCCCCTATATCCACACCTTTATTTACCATAACAACAATATTAATTTTTTTTAAAAAAGTACAATCATAAAAAGCCTATTGGTATGCAATATTCAGTCAAAAAATAGGCTTAACAGATTTCCTACTCTGCGTGGTTTGGTTTATGCATGAAATCTTTCCTGAAAACCTTCTATTTTAATTGTGCATTCCAAGAATACTGACAATAACTCTATCCTTTGCTCAGACAATGCTCACAGTAGCAGGACATCCTGCCACAGAAGGGATACCTAGAGTATAGCATCAAAAACAAAAGAGAATCTTCAATGTTTTTAAAAAAATCACTGTAGGCTTTTATTTATCTGAAGTATATGTAAGTTCCTCAACAAAATGGGAGATAGGCTAATTAAAGGTGGTAAATTAACTTCAATGTAATGTTTAGCAGTTTGCATCATAGTTTCCTTGGACATAAACTAAGCACTGTTTTGGTATGATATTAAACAGCTTTTTGTTAAAACCTAAGCACACATACACACAAATGAATAAACATATACACACATTTATGCACATGAGTGCATGTATGTATATGTCTGTGTGTGTGTCTGTGTGTGTGTGTGTATGGTTGTATGTGTGTGTATATGTGTGCATATCTCAATATGGGCTAGGGACCATGGATTCTTCAGTCAATGATGAAAGACTTAGCCACAGCAGCTATTTTCACAAAACACCATATGTGTGGATGCTGTGTTGATGTTGAGAAAAGCCTCAGAACCATGTTTTTTGAGGGACCAACCACAGATTCCCCTTATGTCTGTTCCTATAGCCCAGAACTTCACAGGGAATACTATCTCTCACCCTCCCAAGGGACAAGTCCTGGTTGATCCCTAGCAATGGGAGTCTTGCTGCTACTACTCAATGCTGATGTGAATATTTGAGTTTCTCTTGCAGCAAAGCAAAATTCTCTTCTGACACTGAACTATCAGAGGTCTCATTGGAAACTCTCTTGTTGAGAAGTTGGTGTTCTCTGATTCAACTCAGTATTACAGTAGTGGAGGATTTGTATCATTCTTCATTCTCTAGCGCAGTTGTCCAAGAGTCAGCATGACATAGTGGATAGTGAGCTGGCCTTGTAACCAGGAGGACCTAGGTTGAAAACCCACCTTTGATACACATTGATTGTACCAGAAACTCACTCCATCTCTCAGGATTCCAGAACTTCCCTAAGACTATAATTTGCAGAAAAGAGGCTGATGAGGCAGAGCTAAGATGGTGGAGAAAAGGCAAGAAGTTGCCTGACCTCTCCCCAATTTCCCTCAGAACACATTTCAATCAAGCTTCTAGAGTGATAGGACCCATAAAAGTATGAGGTGACTTAGAAGAAGTGTAGGAAAGGTCTGTTTCAAATCCCAGAACTCTTAGGTCATGGAGAAAATACTGCAGTCATTCAAACAGAAAAAAGGGCTGACCTGCATTTACAGATAGCTGTTTCTCATTGGAGAGCTCCTTATACCAATGAAAACATGGGTCCAGAGTTTGTCTGCTTCAGTGGAAAGACTGTTGAACTTAAGGAGAGACCTAAGTTCAAATTCTATCTGTATCACTTACAAACTATGTGATAGTGGACAAGTAACTTTATCTTTTTAAGCTTATCCCCTTCCTAACAGGGTTGTTAGGAGCATCAAATGAGATAATACAACTAATTTTTTTGAAAAATTTAATGCTGTTTATAAATAATTATTATTTGCAATATTTGAGAACAGAGCAATGTTTTGCACAGACCCTAAGCTAAATTATGCTTCTTTGGGCTTCAGTGACTTTTCTTTTCCTATATTTTGGGCTCATTGTATTCTCATTGGTGTTATATAAGAAAGAGAGAAAAATCACCAATGTACAAAGGCACATAGATACCGGACTAAGTACATGGTATGTCACAGGGTTCATGACAAGATTACACATATACCAATGTCTACTGTTTTGACTTGCCATTGTGAATGAGCATGGCAATAATCAATGGTTTTCTGTTTTATTTCCTCTGTCTGTCTTAATCTGCTTCCCTGGTATCTGTTCCTTATAACAACAACAACAACAATGACAAAAATAGTAAGGCATATATTTATATGGAGATTGTTCTCTATTTAAGACATCTATTTATTTTATCAGAGCAGCTAAGTGATGCAGTTGATAGAGTGCCAGCACTGAGGTCAGGAAGACTCATCTTCCTGACTTCAAATTTGGCCTTAGACACTTACTAGCTGTGTGACCCTGGGTAAGTCCCTTAACTCTGCCCCAGTTCCCCATTTTTAAAATGTGCTGGAGAAGGAAATGGCAAACAACTCTAGTATATTTGCCAAGAAAACCGCAAATAGTGTCACAGAATTGGAAATATCAACAACACAAATTTATTACATCTCATTTTTTTTATTCAGCTACAAAAAAAGTTACTGTATTTTATCCGCTTGTGCAATAATATTAAGAAGCAGCTAAGTGGTGCAATTGATAGAGTAATGACCTAGAATTTGGAAGACATTAGTTTAAATCCCTCTACAGACACTTATTAGCTTTGTGACCCTAGGCAAGTCACTTAACGTCTTTGCCTCAGTTTTCTCCACTGAAATGAGAGTAATAAGAGCACTTATTTCACAAGGTTGTTGTGAGAATAAAATTAGATAATATTTATAAAGCACTAAGCATGGTGTCTGGCACACGGTTGGCATTGTATACACATTTATTTTCTTCCCCTTTCCTAGTCTACAGAACACTGAATATTAAGGAATAATAGCAGAATAGTAACTTCTCCCAGGACCGATTCTGATTATGAACCTCACTGAAAAAAGTTTAGAATGAGATTGTAATAATAAAAAAGTAATGATAACAATAATTAATATTTCCACCTTAATGGTTTATTCATGAACAAAAAATATACAAAAATACATCTAAGACTCATGAGAAAACTAGAGTACTTTGACGTGCTTTATTTAAAACTTGCTACCATCACCACAATGCCAAGAGAGTATGACATCTTCCAGGGACACAATTTAAGTCTGCTATAGTTCCAATTACAAATCTCATATTATTACACTAAATCTGTTTTTACTCATGAATAGAATTGAATATGTCCAAGAGGGAGACATACAAAATATATTAATCACATGATGTACATAGATGATATCAAGCTATATGACTTCACTGAAAAACAAAATAAACAGCTTTTAGGTCTCATTAAAAAAAAATTCTTCAGTGATATAAAAATGTCATTTGGGCTCAATGTCAAAAAACTCTTAATGTTCACCGAAGAAAAATAAAGATTGAAGGCTTTGAACTTGAATCAGGTGGTCAAGTAGAACCAATGGACAGAGGTGATATTTAAAAATATCCCAATCTTCTTCAGGAAAGAGATGTCAAACATAAAACAATCAAGGAAAAAGTAGTAGCTATGAATGCTAAGAGACTCAGTGGCATTCCAGAGTCAGTAAATAATGAAGAACAAGTTCAGAACAATGAACACTTTGCTATACCAGTCTTAATGCATACTTTTGTATTAGTAAAATGAATAACAATGGATTTAGAAAGTATGTAAATAATAACACATACAATAAAACAAAATACAGGGCCAATCACTCCATGGTGGCTATAGAAAGACTAATTTGGCTATGTCAAAGAGGAGGAAAGGGACAGATATTCTTAAAGTGCATGACAAATAGGCTTAAAGTTTTCAGAAATATTTCCTAAACACACACAGACACACAGATAACACTTCACAGAAGATTAATAAAAGTCTGGTAATAGATATACATCTGTAGATTCATTGAAATGATATTGGTTTAACATCTGATGTAGCCAAAGCAATGTCTAAGATTCAAGAATGGAAAAATATAATGCTAAATGTTGTTTGTGTCTTCATTGCTAACAGAACTACACAAAAATCATTCTTAAGGAGCTCAAACTTATTGATTAATGTAGACATAAGCAAGAAAACAGTAGAAACTGTAAGACATTTGTGAGTTACAAAAATTTAGCACCAATCAAATACTGAAGTAGACATGATCTAATGGTAAGAATTATATACCAATGGCTCACTATTTTTCATAAACTAGTAGACAAAAAAGATTGCCATGTACAAACACAAACCTCCAACTACCCCCAGAGAATTTGACAAATAAACTGGGCTGGAAGTGAGGCATTATCACAGATAAAAACTATTGTATATAACCATCTGAGCACAAAACAGACCCACCAAAAAAATTTAAGAACATTTTTAATAGATGTTGCCATATTCAACTTATGACCTGCAAACTATAGGAAATGAAAAATTCACAAAGAATACTGAGAACTTGCAAAAGAAATCAAACATATTCATCATCCCTGTCCCATTATTGTCCTGTCTACAGCTAGACTTGTATTGAATGTATTTCTGAGGAACCTAGAGATCAGCACACTTCCCAATGTTTTTAGTCATTTACAACACATAAATATTTTATTCACCTGCAAAATATTTCACTGAACACTAAACATAGAAAAATAATAGCAAGATATAGACTTGTCCCAGTAACATTTTTTGCCTAAGCTCCATTGAATATGACAATGAGGATGTCATAGAAATGGCAACAATAACAATGGGCCTTTATATGGCACCTTAAGGTTTGCAAGGGCCTTACATACATTATTTAATTTGATCCATACATCCACCTTATGAGTCAGTTACTATAGACATTTTCTCCATTTTATAGATGCATAAACTGAGGATCAAAAAGGTTAAGTGACTAAACAATGATCAAATGGATTCATATGTAAGTCTTTTTGACTCTTAAGTCCAGAATTCCATCCACTATATCGTGCTGGTTCTCATAATTTTTTGCATCATTTTTTTATCTTTATACTCTGCTAATCAATCTTTTCCTATATATTTCTTTATTTAATTCATTGGGAAACTAGTCATTATTAATAACAATAATAAATTTCAATTTTAAAATAATAAATGTTAATTATTATCAATATTATAAAGTGCTTTACACATCATCTCATTGGATCTTCACAACCTTGTTAGGTAAATGCTATTATCATCTTCATTTTACAGACAAAGAAACTGAGGCTGAAAGGTTAAGTGACATGTCCAAAGACACATAGCTCTTACATGGTAGAGAGATTTACATTCAGATTTTCTTGGCCTCATGTACAACATTATTCACAGCATGGCCTAGTCACCTCTTAATTTTTAATCAATTTAAAAATACCAACAAAATTGATCACCACATATACATTTTTCATTACATATTTTATTTTACCATTTGGCTATCATTATTTTCTATGCATTTTTCTATATTGACGGTATCTATCTCCTAAAAGACAAAAATTGTCATTTTTAAAATTTACTAATGCAAAGGTATGTATGCCCTCATGTACATACATAATAAATGATCTGTGATTTAAGGATGGACCTCTGTAATGTATAGAAAATATATCATCCTGGTCACATTGAAATAGAAGACAAACTTCCTCTGTTATCTGAGACTAAAAAAAAATGTTGGAAGAACTGAAAGGAAAAAAAATGTCATTGGCACAGGAGGCCATTTGAAGCCATTTTGCTTTGTTTCAATTCTTTTCCTTTTCTCTGTTTCTCAGCTGTGTCTCTCCCATGTCTGAATTTAATGGGAGTTAGGACTATAGTCACTTTGGATAAGGTTTGAATTGCTTTTTCTTTCAACTTGGCAATATATTCTGCAACTGCTTGGGTCTTGGTTAGGCAGAAAATGTTGAGGTTTACAGAGATGCTTTGTAACCTGAGAGGGTGACTTAGGAGTTTTCCTATTGTCTCCGCATCTCTAGTACTTGCTCTGAGTTAAGTATAGTACATTTCCAGATTCTATCCCTTTCAGTTGATTTTGAAGATCTCTTAGACTTCCCTTTCAAATTGGAAAATACATCACCAACATATTCATTTCACATCATCTGTAACAACAACACCTACAATCAGAACTGCAGTAATATGATATTATCACCTGGCACTAGAAAATGTATTTTACTTGATATGTGTTCTATCCCATCTTTATAAATTTGTCTCTGTAAAAAAAAAAAGAAATGAAGCAAAACAGAATCCTAGGTGAATTATCAAGTTATTCATCCATAATTGCATTTTAACACTTGAAGTATTTTTTAATTTTTGCTTTGTTGTGCTAATGTGTTGTGTACACCAATAAACAGTTAAAAATAGTCTTTCCCATCAAATAGCTTAAGTTCTAATGGAGGTGTCCTGTGTCTGTAGAGAGAGCAATATAAAGATACATACAAATACCTGGGGTGAGGTAGGAAACTCTTCTTGCAGAAGTTGGTATTTAAAGTAAAATTTGAAGAAAGTCAGAGATTCAAAGACATGAAGTGAGGAAGGAGGGAATTCTGAGATTAACAGCTAATATAGAGACATGAAGATGGAAGATAAGATCATTGTGTTTGAGGATGAGCAAATAGGTTGATGTAACTGAACTACAGAGCATGTGGATGGGAATGATGTGAAAGAAGAATAGGAAGGGGCCATGTTATGAGGAGTTTTAAATGTTAAAAAGAGGAATTTTTATTTATTCTGCTAATTAATTGGAAGGTTATTGAGTGGGCAGCTAGGTGGCACAGTGGATTGAGTGCTGGGCCTGGAGTCAGGAAGACCTGAATTCAAATTTGGCCTCAGGTTCTAGCTACGTGACCCTGAGTAGGGCAAGTCGCTTAACCCTGTCTGCTTCAGTTTCCTCGTTTGTAAAATGAGCTGGCAAACCATTCCAGTATCTTTGCCAAAAAAAAAACAACAACCCAAAAAAAACAACCCAAATGGGGTCACAAAATGTTAGACACTATTGAAAATGACTAAACAACAGTAAAAAACTTACTGAGTATAGGGTCTATGATTTGGTCAGACCTGTGCTCTAGGAAAATCACTTTGGCAGCAGTATAGAGGATGTATTGTAGTTGGGAAATAATAATGCTGCTGCTGATCAAAATCCCTATATGGAGCTAATATATTTCTGATAATTCAAGGAATACATTACACTGAAATCAGAGTAGAATCGTAGACCAAACTGTTGCCTATAATTATGTGGATATAATCCTAAAAAACATAAAAATGCCATAGATCATGTTACATTTAATCCCACAAATCATTATATTTAATCCCATTAAACATTATGAATAGTACATAGGTTAAAATAGTATATTAGAAAATGTGATATAAAGGAATAATGGGTGGATCCTGGGAATATCCTGAGAATGTTTCTATCTGAACCCCATAAAATGGAGATGAATGATGATAATGTAATAATAATATTCCATACTCATCATTTAATCATTTAAAACATATAAAATAGGTTAAAGCATAGAAAAAATTCAGGAGTATTTGATTTTTCTGTTCCCTATTTAAAATGTACCACCAACATAATAATAATAAGAATAATTGACATAAAATGTGGCATCTTCCAAGAAAAGTTTAAGCCCACTGTGATTACCTATCCTTAAAATCCATCATCTTCACTCCTGAATAGAACTGGGCATGGCTTTCAATTCCAAGAGTGAGTTGTACCACAACATCATATAAATCACTTGATATACATGGATGACATCAAATTATATGGCTCCACTAAATTGCACATTAAATAGCTACTTCATCTCATGGAAACTTTTTTTAGTGTTAGCAAAATGTCATCTGGACTTGATAAGCATAAAATTCTTTAGAAGTGCTAAGGAAGAATAGAGACTGAAGGCTGTGCATTTGAATCCAGAACACAAGTTGAGCTACTAGATGAAAGTAATATTTTGAAATTGGCATTTTCTCCAGTCAAGAGGAGGCTAACAAGAAGACAATTATAAAGCTACACGTATATGTTGAGAAAATGACTGGCATCCTGTGGCAAAAAAAAAAAAATTAACTGGAAAAAAAGGTTTATTCAAATAACACTTTCACTATACAGGTTTTAGTTTATACTTTGGTGGGAGAAAAATGGATGACAAGAGATCCAGAAGGTTTCCAAATAAAATTAAGAGAACATGGTTTATGTTCCTAAGGTTATTGTAAGAATATTAATGTTTCCTCATCAAAAAGGGGGAAAATGATGCATATTCCCTGAGAATATGATAGATTTGTTTTAAAATGTAGAAAAATAATTTTGTATCAAATAAACCACTTCATAAAATATTAAGAAAGGCTGACAACAGGTATATGCTACTGGATTTGTTGAATAGAACCAAAAGTCATTTATCTCTGGATGGAGACTGTGAAATTAAGATCCAATAATGGAATTAAAACTCCATGGCCAACATACATAAACTTATGTTTACAAGGATTCATCCAAAAATAGCTATATCATACAGATGTGTTTATAAAAATGGATGGATTTATGATAGCAATACAGATAAGGTTATTAAAACCAGAAATTACTAAAAGTTATCCTGAAGTAGTCAGGACTTATTGATCAATGTAGATTATGTAATAAGATAGTAGCGTAGATTATGTAATAAGATGACTTTCATCCTTTGTGCTTAGTTGTCCTGAATTTGCTTCCAGTAAATCTATAGAATATATAATTTACATGGCAGTAATTGCAAAAATTCTGTGAGAAAAAATGGTAATTTATTCACCTGCTCAATAGTCCACAGAATACAAATCATAAAAGAATAACGGCAAAAAGTGGCTTGACCTCAGATGCTTTTTTCAGAACCCCATTTGAAAGATACGAAGAAAGATAAAAGTAATGATGATGATTATAACACTAATGATAGTGAAAGAGGAAGTTTACTCATTTGAGAGTACCCTATATCCCTACACTTCAATAATAATAATAACAATGTTAATATTTAAATAATAATTAAAATAAAGTAGATACAGATATTGTCCAAGCAAAAAGCCATACGATATTAGTAATATATGCTAAGGTATAGGGAGAAGGTTGATTGATGTTTTCAGAGATCATGATAAAACAAGTTAATAATATGCAGAAGTAAACAGACCCACTTTACTAAGAAAAAGACTGACAGTAGGTATTTCAATATGGATATGTATGTATATACTCTCTCTCTCTCTCTCTCTTTCTCACACACACACACACACACACACACACATCTTTGTCAGATAGAAGTCAGATTGAAACATTCCTATATATACAGAAATGACCTAGTAAATGATTAACCACCAGATAATAGAAAAAAAAAATACAGGTCAGAAAAAGTCCTATACATACCAAGGTGAGCTGGTAAATGTTTAACAACCAGATATGTAGAAAAAAAATATGTTAACCATGCTAAGTTTAATTTGCATCATTAATATTTCAGTATTACTTTCTTAAATCTAGAGAATCAAAAAAGCAATTAAAAAACCCTGATTTGTGTTTGCTAATTTCCAAGATGTAAATGCTCACATCGAAGATTTAATAGCCATCTCTGGAAAGCTGATTTGAACTGGCTCCACCACATTTCTGAGTATATGTCACTATATTTGTCAATTGAAACTTCAAGTAGCTTATCTCCAGATGCACATAAGAAATAGCTCAGATCCAAGAGTCAAGTTTCTTTCTGAACTTCATCAAACAGAAGAGAAGAGTGAGAATAATAATATTCATATCCAAGTGGCCAGACATATATCAGAAGGTCGCTATTTTTCATAAATTAACAGATGAGAAACCCCCATACTACTTATGCAAAATTCTAAATAACTTTAAAAATTTAACAGCTGAGTGCTACTAAAATGAGAGCATTGTTACAAACAAAACTGTTGCCTGCATCCTCCAGGGTATTTCACTGATCCATCAAAGTTAAAAAAACAAACAAAGAAACATTTTTTAATAATGCCATATTGAACATTCATGATTTTAAAACTTAAAGGAATGAAAAACTTTCAAAATATAAAGATCTAATGAAGAAAATAAAGCAACTTGGGATCAAGAGATACATCTCACTCCTGTCATCCTATCTTCTCCTGAAATTGTCCTAAATATGCTTGCATTCCAATATTATTATTCAATTAACAAAGAGAAGTAAAATATTTTTTTCTTCCTGATCAATTCACTGAACACAAACCAAAATAATATCAGAACAAAAACTTGCCTTAGTATTGTTTTATGTGACCTCCATTGAAAACAAATATGAAAGGATAAGGTAGTGATGATGATACTGATGTTGAAAACTGACATTTATATCATACTTTAACGATATGCACCTTAAGTAGTTTCCTCCAAGTCAGTGAAAGATAAATTGTCCTGAGCCACCCTCTATCCTTCGACTTTGTTTGTTCCCATTGATAGCATATACTTACCTATAAGGAAGCTCAGTTGGAGGTGTGGGACTACAACAGATTTCAGATTAAGAGATGGGTTCTGGAAGCTAATTTTCAGAAAGTGAGTTCCTCAGAAGATGAAAACATGCCATTTTGTTTAAAAATGTGTGATATTGGACTTTGGCATCATCTGTGTCTACAATAATTATAACATTGTATATAGTGAATATATCAAGGTGACTATAAAATTTAAGTGTCCGCTGATTACAAGATTTTGGGTATTCTCACACTTAAATAAGTATATTGACTAAGAACACAAAATTAAGCTGATAGAACATGCTTTTGGTTATTTGAACATTTTAGTACCAATTTAATAATAATATTGGTCAATTTAGTAATATTATATCACCATCTGAATGTTATACTGAAGGTAAAAATAAATGCATGTTTTTGCTTTTATTCCATTAATCACTCCTCTTTTTTTAAACCTATGAAGCTGAATGCAAGAGAAGTTAAGGCTATATTTGAATTATAGACTCTTTTGGAAATGTAATTTAGCTGGATCATTCAAACATATTGAGGCAGAGAAGTTATCGTTATATATGATGATGTACTATACTGGCTATCTTCAAAGAGGCCAAGTTATGGTTGCTTTGGAAACAATAATTTGGAATATGCAGAATTGTATATATGTAAATTATTTATCTTGACAATATTTCTGCATTGAGCATAAAATATTACAGCTTCCCTAGTTATGTATCTTTAGTAATCTCTTCAGTTTTGCCCAGTCGTAAAAAAAACAAAAAAACAACAGGCCATTTTCAATTACTTCTCTGTATTGATCTCCTTCAAGGAAGCTACTAAATAATTTCAACACCACTGTTTTTCCCTGTTTATTCATGTCTTTTGCTAGACAGGAGAAATATTTGCTAATGGAAGAAACAAAACAAAATATTTACACCATGCCGTGTCTTACTTTTGACAAGGCCAGGATGCAGGAGGGAAGCCTTCTTTTCCTCCATAAAATTGTTTACATGAAACAGTAGGAGAATGCTAAAGAATAACAGTTTTCCTTAGCAGCTGGAAGTTGTCTGAATAGTCTTCAATTCCTATGCATGTTTTGTAATGCAGATTTCTTAGAAAATAGTCTTGCCAGTACACCTTAAATACATTTTAGAATTATTTTACCATGAAATTAGTTTTCTCCGTCATTGGCTTAGTTGAATCTTTCTTTTTGATCAATGCTGGGACATTAAAAATAAAACCCTGACTGCACTTGCTATTTTTGTAAGCTACCACCAAAAATCCATTCTGTAGCAGCCCAGTGCCCATTGAGAGTTGAGGTTATTACTGTAGCATGGCTACTATGTGACCTGCTTCTTCACATCTCACTGTGAGGCTTAATTCCCCACTTTCTACCCCTGCCGCTTGGTCATATTTACTTATTTATTAACCAGAAGTAGGGCCCAAGAGGAATTTCAGTTTCCAGAATTCAAACAAACCCAGAACTATGCAAGCATTATATTAGCTCTGCCTATAATTAATGAATTAAATGAAACCCCAGCTTTGGGAACCAAATATTTTCTTCATCAAAGGCAAGCTTTTTGCTTTGAGTTTTAATATTATGTTCTTTTCTCATCATTATTTCTCAGTCCTTCTGTGTTCTAGTCTTCTTCTATCCATAGGTAGAGGGTAATATGGTGTAAGTAAAAAAAAAAAAAAAAAAGCATTGGATTTGAGGTGAAAAAGAAACTTGGGTTCAAACCTCAATGCTTGACACTTATTGTTGAGTTTTAGATGTTTAGGGGTGCCAGAACCCCAAAATCACAACACGAGGGCCCTACCCGAATGAATTTGACCCAAGCCTTCTTTCAGCCAAAGATATTTATTAGAACATTTATTATGTTTTATTAGAACATCTGCCATATTGGCCATACTCTTAAGGAATCTAAGCATTTGTATCGTTAATGCAAGTGAGTTAGATCTTAAAAATCTGACCACCTTAATGAAGACAAGATGAACCTTACGTACAGAAAGACTGTGGGAGGGATCTAGGAGTGGTCAAGTAGTTTTGGGTGACTGGAGGAGGGGTCTAAGGAGGATCTGGATGGAAGTGGCCAGTAACTTGGGGTAAACAGAAAGGTAAACAGAAGCCAGGGACCTGGACCACTTGGTGGCCTAGGGAGAAAGGAGTGTAAATAGGATTAAGGGTGCAGTGTGACCAAGGGCAATCTGGAGGTAATAGAACAGGATTAGGAGATTGGAGGTAGCCACAATGAAAGGCCAGTTAAGTGGATTAAGCCTTAGGCAAATTCCAGAGATTTGGGAAAGTCCAGGGATTTTCCTTTATGGGGTCCAGATCTCAAAGACATGTTTTTTTTTCTTTTAGGGGTTCAGATCCCATCTCCATCATTTATTATCTATGTGATCACATAGATAAGTCATTCAACCTTTCTAATCCTTAATTTTCTCATCTGTAGAATAAAAGATTAGACTCAATCATGTCCAAGGCCCATTCAAGTTCTAAATCAATGATTTTTTTTTGATTTACAAAATTCAAGAGATTGTGTTATTACTCTAAGTCAGACTCTTAAATTTTTTCATGTCCTGGACATCTTTAGCAGTTTGGTGAAGCCTCTAGACTCCTCAGAATCTCTTAATATTTTTAAATGCATAAAATAAAATTCATAGTATTATAAAAGAAATCAATTGCATTGAAATGGTTATCAAAACATTTTTATAAGCTAATAGACTCTAGGTTAAAACCTTACAAAAATGATCTCTAAAGTTCTTTTTAACTTTAGTATTTTTCTCTGAATTATTTTTTTTCTTTTTAATCATGGAATTGGATGTGTATGTGTTCAAAAGTTAACCTATTTTGAATGAGGGAAATGTGGGAAGCACTCAAATTATGACACATACAGAATCTTCGGAGCAAGATCAAGATTCACTTTTGTAGGTTGATCATCTCGTACACATTTAGGCCCCTTGGAGATCAGAAGTTGTTAAAGAGGCCAATCACAGAAATGGGTAGGAGTTTTACTTAAAGAAGCTCTCTCTCCAGCCCCCCCTTATTTTTCTCTTTACTATTTATATAGGTATAGTCTTTGTGATATCTCTATTGGATATTTTTCTCCTCCTCCTTGTTGCAATATGGAATTATTCTAGGAACTTTACATTGGTGAAACTTTGAGGCTGAGAAATTCAGCATTTCAAATGAGGGGAATAATGCTTTTTTTTTTTAAGATTTGTGTCAAGCAGATGGCTTATAATAAAAACTGTTTAGTTTTATTCAACATACATACTTGAATGTATAGCCTTTACTTTTTGACAGTGTTATCCTCCTTTCCGTTGCCCACTTCTTTCTTACCCAAAGCTGACCACTCTGGAATCTTGATAAGGCATTTGTCTCCCATGTCCTACTTTACCACCAACTTAGCTCCTATGTTAGAGGAATCTCACCCCTGAAGCAGCCCAAATCAATGTTGTCTTCAACACAATATGTGATAATCATACTCTCCTTATATTGATTTATTTGGTCTCTATTCTATCCAGGGTTTGAACCTGTTAATGGAATCCATTGCCTTGTCTAGCTGCTTGTTATAAAATCAGGTCTGAACAGAATTCTCTTTTCAAATGTTTTGGCCAAGGGAATAAGGAACTTCCCTCAGTATTAAAAATAAAGACATTCTTTGTGTACTTTCTTATTTGAGTTTAGCTTTAGTACCCAAGTGAGCTTGAGTCCATGAGGAAAAAGCAGAAATCTTTTTTTTTTGCTTTCCAATTTTGAAATTCTGACCCTTAAACATAATAACACAGATTTATTTTCATTTATTGCTTGCTTGCTCTTCGTCCTTTGTTCTTGAAGAGGACCATGACATCAGGGAGATATGCCATGCCATGCAAGTGAATCGGATTTAAGTGAGGGAGGCTATGCAAAGTCACCAGCCTTGCTATCACCTCGGGAGCCATCTGGGTGCAGTGGCCAGATACAAATAATGACAATTGAAGATGGATGCAGTGATGCAATGAACCTTGGCCTTTTCAAGCTAAGGTCTTTAACAGGTCTCAGTTTGACTGAGGCAATACCTATTTAGTGATTGTCTTAATAAGAAATGAGGTAAAGAATGTCCTCTTTAAAAAAAAAGATCTGTGAGTGTAAGACCCTCAGGGTTTCTGGCCAAAATAGAAACAATTGCTATTTACATTCATTGTGAGCCAATTAAGACCCAAAAGATAACCAAGTAGGGCAGGTCCTATTATTGGCTAATCTAGGAGAGCTAAAGTGATTTGGAGAGCCAGAGTGATATGGGATTAAGGTTCCTTTTTAAAAGAAAAAGAAAAAAGAATTCAGAGATTAAAAATTTACATTCCCTTTGGGGTATGATACCCTATGTGGACAGAAGGAAAGAAAGAAAGGAAGGAAGGAAAGAAGAAAGAAAGAAAGAAAGAAAGAGAGAGAGAGAGAGAGAGAGAGAAAGAGAGAAAGAGAGAAGAGAGAGAGAGAGAGAGAGAGAGAGAGAGAGAGAGAGAGAGAGAGAGGGAGGGAGAGAGAGGGAGAGAGAGAAAGAGTTGCCCAACTGGCCAGTTCCACTTTGGGCCCCATTTACAGGGCATTTGTGCATATTGCTGGTCCATGCCAACCAACAATGTAGTACATGACTCTTTACACTTTTCTACAATTCTATATCAAAACTAACAGTCCCATCCCAAACCTGGATTGTTCCCTCCTTATGGTAGGGTATGAACATGTCATGACTGTTCCTTTGCCAAACATTTTCTGGTAACAGCTTGTACATGGAAGGTTTTAATTACATTTGGAGCTCTCTTACTCTGTCATTGACTGATGTATAGTTAAATGCTCAGCATGACGTACCCTTGCTGGAACTCTAATAAGGAAAACGGAGACTTAATTTGCATTAGTTGTTATTAGGTCATTTTTTTATTGGGAAAACAAATGGTGATTAATGCAATAGGTGCCAAATGACTCAATATTCTAGTCATGGATCCAATAGCATGTTTATCTTTATTGTGAGCCTGCCAGTGTCACCCTGGTCTCGGCTTTCTCTGGGGCCTAAATAACTGCCATGACACATCATGGTAAATAACTTTTTAAAATGTGTAGGCTGACATTTTTAGAATGCGTATGCTGTTTAAAAATAGGCAGGGAGGTTGACAAACACCTGATTGCCTCTAGAGATGAAATCTGAAGTGCCTGATGTTGCTACCTCTGCTTGGGAGCAGGATTTTAGTCATTTCTCCTCTTGACTTCTGCTGTGCAACAGAATAGATGGATTTGGGTTTGTAGAACTGATATCCAATTACTCAGAGTTTCTGTTCACACTCCTTGGATTAGCTTAAAATTTCAACACTTTTTTTTTGAATCTAGAAGTTCATTGCTGTGAGAATTCCTTCCAGTGGTATTAGTTGCAACCCATCCATGCCTTCTCATTCTGTTGATTTATTCTTAGATTATTGTCTATGTTTTTTTGAATCCTTCATGGAGTTTCACTCAAAGAGTAAACATCCTTTCTCTAGAAGTCTTGACACCGTGTGAGTACCAATGCAATATATGGACTATCCATCTGCTATCCCTCACTCTTCCTATGTCACTGGCTTACTTACTTTTTTTGATTATGGAAGTATAGCCCAATGAATGAATTATTTGACATTTATAACTGATGATGTAGTCACATAGAGTACTTTCCTCATTTTCACTCACCACACAGAGAGAGAAATTTTTGATGATATCTTTTATGATGCTTTTTGTATGTAATTCAACATTGATAATATGCTGCAGTCTATTTACACTCACCATGCATCTCTCCGTTGCCCTTCAGGTGACCTGCAATTCCAATTCCTCAGAGACTGTGACATTCCATGATTTGTAGCCATATAACATCCCTGGAAGAATATTCACATTAAAAAGATCAGTTTTTGTTTCAGGCATGAGCATAAACTTTCTGTGTATCACAGACAATGAATAGCATTTGTCAAATACAGTCTGCCTAGAATAGGGAAAGTCTGCCCTGCAGTAGCTCTGCTTGAATCGCTTCAAGTGACGGAGTTGGACTAAATGTTTTGTAAGGTCCCTTATAGCCTTAACATTGTATAATCCATGAGTTCTATAGGAAAAAAAGAACCATAAATATAATCACCTAAGGCTCCAGAAACTATATATTTGTGGAATTTGTAAGGTAGAAAGGACTTAAGAAATCATCTAGTCCAACTGTCAGATGAGGAAATTGAGGTTCAGAGAGGTGATATGACACACAACTAGCAAATGGTCCCCTTCAGTCCAGTGTTCTTTCCACAATGCCTATCAGTGAGAATAGCTATACTATTCTTTTTTTTCATGTGTGTGTGTGTGTATGTGTGTGTGTGTGTGTGTGTGTGTTTGGTTAGGCAATGGGGTTAAGTGACTTGCCTAGGGTCACACAGCTAGTAAGTGTTATGTGTCTGAGGCCGGATTTGAACTCAGGTCTCCTGAATCCGGGGTCAGTGCTCTATCCACTGCGCCACCTCACTGCCCCTATTCTTTTTTTTTTGTTTGTTTTATTTAACAGTTTCATTTTATTTAATATTTTTCAATGAACAAAAATCTATTTTCTCTCCCTCTGTCATCTCCCTTGTAATAAAGCAAGACAAATTCCCTCATTGGTCATGTCCAAAAAATATCTCTCAATCTGCACCATGAATCTATCATATTTCTATCAGATGTTTCATTTGAAATTATGTTTGGTCATTACACTGATCAGAGTTCTTAAATCTCTGAAAGTCCTTTATCTTTACAATACTGTTACTATTGTATAAATTGGTCCTCTGGTTCTTCTCCCTTGACTTTGCATGAGTTCATACAAGTCTTCTAAGGGTTCTCTGAAACTGTTCCCTAGGTTGTTTTTCTTCCTTCCTTCCTTCCTTCCTTCCTTCCTTCCTTCCTTCCTTCCTT
>NW_020950792.1:734208-736493 GCF_900497805.2 Vombatus ursinus | reverse complement strand
CTTCCTTCCTTCCTTCCTTCCTTCCTTCCTTCCTTCCTTCCTTCCTTCCTTCCTTCCTTCCTTCCTTCCTTCCTTTCACAATCAGGGTAAAGTCACTTACCCAGGGTCACACAGCTAATAAGTGCTTGAGTCTAAATTTGACTTCAGGTCCTTCTGACTCTGGGGCCAGTGCTTTAATCCACTGCACTACTTAGCTGCCCCTAGATTATTTCTTATATGATAATAATATACGATTACATTCATGTAGCCTAATTTATTTAGGCATTCTCAAATTGATGAGTTTTGTCCCAAGCTGCCTTATTGGGGACCTAGCTGGCTAGTTCCAGTTGGGCAATTCACCTCATCCTCCTCTCCCCCATCCCCTGCTCTCACCTCACTTTCTCCCTCCCCTCTTTCCTCTCCTCTCCTTTTCTCTCCCACCATGACGTTACCTGAGGGTGTTCTGCGCAAAGGAAGGTAAATTTTGATGGCTCAAACCTACCTAGTTAACTTGGGGTTTACTGGCCACATTTCTATATCAAAGATCAAACCTTAAACCCAATTCTCTCTTGATCTCATTGATTGGACAATAGGTCCTTGCCCTGCACAAGCACCATTTAATGGTTATTTTTTGGGCCATCCTGGCTCAGAGTTAATGTAAATAGTAACTGCTTCTCTTTTGGCCAGAAACCTACAGTGTCTTCCCCTCCCAGTTTTTTTTTTTTTAATTTAAGGGGCCATCCCTTGACTCACTTCTTAAAGAGACCTGAGGCCTATTCACTGAACAGGCCTTGCCTCACTCAAAGTGAGAACTGGAGAAGACCTTAGCTTCAAAAGGCCAAGGTCTCCCATTGCAACCTGGGCCATCTCCAGTACTGACTGATATCTGGCCATTGGATCCAGAGGGCTCTGGAGGAGAAAATGAGGCTGGTGACTTTGCACAGTCCTCACTCACTCAACTTAAATTCAGTTGCAAGTCACGTCATAATCTCCCTGATGTCATGGTCCTCTTCCAAAATGGACAAACTACACACACACACACACATACACACACACACACACACTCACATACATGCACAACTACAAAAAAGTTACTATAAATATTTTGAGACAAAGGGATCCCTTGCCTCTTTTTACAAATCATTTTGGGGTGTAGACCCAGTTGTATTACTGGGTCAAAGAGCCTTTTTTTTTTTTTTACTTTTAGGGTTGTCTTCCAAATTTTTTTTTTAGGCAGTTGGGGTTAAGTGACTTGCCCAGGGTCACACAGCTAGTACTTGTCAAGTGTTTGGTCTGAGGCCGGATTTGAACTCAGGTCCTCCTGAATCCAGAGCCGGTGCTCTATCCACTGTGCCATTTAGCTGCCCCCCAAATTTCTTTCAGAAGGAATCAGTTCACAATTCTATCAACAACAAATTGATGTACCTTTTCCCTCTTTAGATCCCTCTGACATTTGTAATTTTCCTTTTCCCCCCTAATATTGTCAACATGATGAATGAGAGGTAGAACTTCAGAATGACTTTAATTTTCATTTCTGTAATTATAAGTGATTTGTAGCATTTTTCATATGGCTATCGGTAAATTGGATTTTTTTTCCTCTGGAAACTGGTATATTAGTCTTTGAGAAATGTATAAGTCCAAAATGGCCTCATTTGCTCTGAGGATTCTTATAAATGTGAATTGCTTTTTTTTTAAGCTGAATTCCTTTTCACTATGTTTTTATAAATCCTAGAAGTAAGTGAGGGCCAGACTAGATGTTGCAGCAGTTCCAGTTTGGTTGTTTTGGACTTCTCTATGAATTGAACAAGCGCTAAAAAGTAAAAGAAACTCCCTTCAGTGAACAATGAGCAGTCAAAATCAATGAGGGGAAAATGACCAGTTTTTACTTCATTGATTTTTGCTGCTCAGTGAATCTTGTTCATTTTGTCTTATCCCTTTAAAAATATCTTTGGAACTTTTTAATGTCACTGCATTGCTTTGCATTCAGGGCAGCTAACATACTTCACTAGAATGCTTCCTCCCTTTCACAGTAGGTATCAATGGTGTTGTGTCAAGTTGGAAGTGCATTTCTTATAATAAAAACAATGCTTTGGAAAGATGCTTCTAGCTTCTGCATGTGGGTTTGACTGTTGTAGTAGGAAGCTACAGGGAGATTAGCAGAGTGACTGCTTTCAGTTTAGACTTTTGTTGTTTAGAACCTTGACTAACAATTGTGTTATTATGTGCTCATTAAAAAATTCAATACACAGGCACACACATACACACACACACACACACACACACACACACACACACACACACACACA
>NW_020950792.1:692462-734198 GCF_900497805.2 Vombatus ursinus | reverse complement strand
CACACACACACACACACACACACACACACACACACACACACACACACCCCAGACCTTTCAAATAGAAAACATGAAGTAGAAAGAGCACAAGACTGAGAACACAGAATTATGGATGTGACTATGGCTAAGTCATTTAATTGAATTTAAGCATTAGTTTCCTTATTTGCAAAAATAAGTATAATATTTGTACTTGTATGAGACTTGTCCAGGGTTATAGTTAGTAAATGGCAGAGACAAGATTCAAAACTGAGTCTTTTAACTCCAAATATAGCAAAATGCAATAGACAGGTAGGTAGCTAAATACATAGATAGAGCAATATATTGCAAAATGCAAAACATATGTATGTATACATGTCATCTCTCTTTCATCTCCCTTGTTAAGCTACTCATTATCATAGCTTTTCTTTGTATCAAGTTATACATTGTCCAAAATGACTGCCTTCATAATAGACTACAGGTCAACACTAGTCCAGTTCTCTTAATGTCAGTCAGAATATTTGATATTTTAAATTTATTTACTTGGATCAATGGTCTTGGACCAATAACATCACATAGAATTGAATGGATAATAATAATATAATAAAAATTTTCATGTTATCATTTTAAGGTTTATAAAACACTCAAATACAACACTGTGAATTGAGTAGTGTATTTTTAGTAATTGATCCTTGATTTATTAGCAAATAGGACAGAATGTATGTGTGTAGCCCTGACTATTTTAGCATCCAAATGTTAGAGTTTATATGAGCTGTTTAAACAAATAAATGAATCAAAAAAAATAATGAATAAAGAAACATGTATGAAGCACTTCCTATGTGGCTAGGGACACAAATAGAAAGACAAGGTAGCCTCTGCACTCAAGGAGTTTATACTGTAATGGTGGAGGTGTGGGGTGTTGTTGTTATTTGTCTTTTGTTCTTGAAGAGGATCATGACATCAGGAAGGTGATGCCATGACTTGCAAGTGAATTGGACTTGTGCAAAGTCACCAGCCTCACTTTTTCCTCCAGAGCCATCTGGGTCCAGGGGCAAGATTTAGATTAGGATGACTGGAGATGGTCATTATAAATATAAAGGAGTGGTGGCCAAGCAAGGATATTTTAATTTGGTAAGTCACAGGGAAGTTAAGTAGAGCCATAAGGCACTGATTGACATGCCCTTTGTAGTAACAAAGACACTAATGATTTGATTACTATTCTAGAGCTGGAAATCATAGTGATAATGGGAGTCTGGGAGGGGAGATGACATTGTGTGATCATAGGGTGATTGACAAGAAGATAAGTGTGGTGTCCCCAATACACTTTTCTGTAAGCCTATGTGCAAAGTTAGTATGATAAGTCTGTGGATAAGGAGAATACTGGGCAAAAATTTTGATGAGTAAGAAAAGACTGAAATAATTAGGCATTAATTGCTTATGGGTAGGCCAAGTCAATATAATAAAAAGGACAGGATTACTTAAATTAGTTTATTTTCAGAGCCATCAAAATCAAACTACCAAAGAAATACTTTGAAAAGCTAGAAAAAATAGTGAAATTAAAGGAATAAAAGGTTAGCATTTCAAGGAAAATAATGAAAAAAAATGAAAAGGAAGGTAGGCCTAGTAGTACCAGATCTCAAACTATCCTACAAAGTAGTAAACATTAAAATGATATGGTACCGGCTAAAATTAGGTCAATCAGTAGAAGAGCTGTTTCCCAGTTAATAAATGATTAAAAGATATAAATATAGTTCTCCATGAAAGAAATCCAGGCTATCAATAGTCATATAAAAAATGCTCCAAAATAACTAATAGTTAGGGAAATGCAAGTTAAAGCTGAGGTTCAATTCACATCTATTGTATTGGCAATATTGACAGAAAAGGAAAATGACAGCTGTTAAGAACAGGAGCTGCAGGAAAACAGGACCCTTAGGGTACTGACAAAATAGTTATAAATTGATCCAGCCATTCTAAAAGGCAATTTAGAACTATGACCCTAAAGTTTCTAAACTGTATATATAGTTTGATCCAGCAATTCCATTACTAAACCTATATCCTAAATAGATCAAAGAAAGAGGAAAAAGGAATCATATATTTATTAAAAAATATTAATAGTAGCTTTTTATCCTTACAAGGAACCTGAAACAAAGAGGATACTCATCAATTTAGAAGTGCTTAAACAAATTATATTTTAAAAATGTAATGGGATACTGTTGTACTGTAAGAAATGAAAGGAACAATTTTAGAGAAATCTTGGAAGATTTGCTTGAACTGATGCAGACAGAAGTGAGAACCTGAATAGTTTGTATAACAACACCAACAGCATTGTTAAAAAAAACAACAACAATGTGTGAAATCCTTTAGAACTCTGAAAAATGTAATAACCAAATTTATTACAAAACTGAATAACAATGAGAAAAACAAAATTTATTAAAAATACAAATCATGGTGATACATGACAATTGACTTCAGTCAGGAAAAAAGGTGAGTAGTATATAAACACATCTCAACAAACAGAAATTTTAAAAGGAAACTTAGAAGAGATAGAAGGGAAGTCAAGTAACTGATGACAAACATGGAAGAGTTTCGAGGTTTTGAGGTTAAGTCCCACTATGAGTTGAGGTTTGCCATAAATACTAAAGATAGTAAAGAAGCAGAGTTGGAAGTAGGAGGGAGATTAAACAAAGAATAGCAATCCTGCTTATGGTGGATGATGAGATAGTAAAAGTAAAATGGAGAAGTCGAACAACTTAACCCATATTTGTATGGGGTAAGATCCAGAGGGATAGAATAAAAATAATCTGTGGGAATTCTTACTTAAGATAAGTAAAGAGTAGGTAATAAAATTCCTAGTTGTCCTAATTTCCCTTTCTCAGAGCATTGCTTGACCTTATCAAGGAATTTAATGACGACTTTCATTTTGTACTATTGTGCTACAACAACTCAACATTCCTTTTCTGAGCATTTTGACTTTTACACATTTTCTCCCCACAATAACCTTGAGGTAGGCAATGAAAGTAGTATAATTCATTTTTACAGAAGAGAAAACTGAGGATAAGAAAAGTTGAGTGACTTTCACACAGCAAAAACAACAATTGATTTTTTATTTTTTAAAAAATTTTTGAAATTTATTTTTTTTATATTATGGTACTTTTTATTTATTTTTTTGTTTTCAACATTTACTTCCACAAGATTTTGAGTTCCAAATTTTCACCCCATCTCAACCCTCCCCCCACCCCAAGATGGCATGCATTCTAAATACCCCTTCCCCTAGTCTGCCTTCCCTTCTATCTCTCCCCCGCTTCTCTTATCCCCTTCCCCTTCAATTTTCCTGTAGGGTAGGATGGATTTCTGTACCCCATTTCCTGTATTTCTTATTTCCCAGTTGCATGAGAAAACATTTTTTTAAACATGTGTTTTTAAAACTTTGGGTTCCAAATTTTCTCCCTTCCTCCCTCCCCACCCACCCTCATTGATAAGGCAAGCAACTCAATATAGGTTATATATGTGAAGTTATGCAAAACACTTCCATAGTAGGCATGCTGTGAAAAACTAACTCTATTTCCCTTAATCCTATCCCAACCCCCATTTATTCTATTCTTTCTTTTGACTCTGACCGTCCTCAGAAGTACTTGCTTCTGATTACCCCCTTTCCCAACCTGCCCTCCTCTCTATCATCCCACTACTCTCTTGTCCCTTTCCCCCCCATTTTCCTGTAGGGTAAGATAGATTTCCATACCCAACTGAGTGTGTATGTTATTCCTTCCTTAAATCAAATTCTGTGAGAATAAGATTCACTCATTCCCTCTCACCTTCCCCCGTTTCCCCTGCACTGCAAAAGCCTTTTCTTCTCTGTTTTTTTTTGTGAGATAATTTACCCTGTTCTACCTCTCCCTTTCTACTTCTCCTAGTATACTTCTCTCTCACCCCTTAATTTTATTCTCCAGATATGACCCCTTCATCTTCAACTCACCCTGTCCCCTCTATCTATCTATATCTATTTATACATACATGTAATTTTTTCCCCTCCAACTACCCTAATACTGACAAAGGTTTCATGAGTTAAAAATACCATCTTTCCATGCAGGAATGTAAACAGTTCAACTGTAATAAGTCTCTTATGATTTTCTTTTTCCTGTTTACCTCTTCATGTTCCACTTGAGTCTTATATTTGAAATCAAATTTTCTATTCAGTTCTGGTCTTTTCATCAAGAATGCCTGAAAGTCCTCTATTTCACTGAATGACCATCTTTTCCCCTGCAGGATTATACTCAGTTTTTCTGGGTAGGTGATTCCTGGTTGTAATCCTATCTCCTTTGCCCTCTGAAATATTATATTCCATGCCCTGTGGTCCCTTAATGTAGAAGCAGCTAAATCTTGTGTTATCCTGATTGTGTTTCCACAATACTTGGATTGTTTCTTTCTGACTGGTTGTAATATTTTCTCCTTGACCGGGGAACTCTGGAATTTGGCTACAATATTCCTAGGAGTTTTCCTTTGGGGATCTCCTTCAGGCGGTGGCCAATGAATTCTTTCAATTTCTATTTCGCCCTCTGGTTTTAAATATCAGGGCAGTTTTCCTGGATAATTTCTTGAAAGATGATGTGTAGGCTCTTTTTTTGATCATGGCTTTCAGATAGTCCAATAATTCTTACATTCTATCTCCTGAATTGATTTTCCAAGATATTTCACATTGTTTTCTAATTTTTCATTCTTTTGAATTTGTTTTATAGTGTCTTGATTTCTCATAAAGTCCCTAGCTTCCAATTGCTCTATTCTAATTTTTAAGGAAGTATTTTCTTCAGTAATCTTTTGGACTTCCTTTTCCATTTGGCCAATTTTGTTTTTTAGGGCATTCTTCTCCTCATTGGCTTTTTGGGTCTCTTTTGCCGTTTGGGTTAGGCTATTTTTTAAGGTGTTATTTTCTTCAGTATTTTTTTGGGTCTCCTTTAGCAAGCTGTTGACTTGTTTTTCATGGTTTTCTTGTAAAACTCTCAGTTTTTCCTCTACTTCTCTTACTTGCTTCTCAAAATCCCTTTTGAGCTCTTGCAAGGCCTGGGACTGATTCATATTCTTCTTGGAGGCTTTGGTTGTAGGAGCTTTGGCTTCGTTGTCTTCTTCTGGTTGTATGTTTTGATCTTCTTTTCACCAAAGTAAGATAATATAGTTTGACTCTTTTTGTGCTGCTTACTCATGATCCTGGTCAGTTACTTGAGTTTTAAACTCTTTGTTAAGGTAAAAGTCTGCTTCCAATGTGAAGAATGTACTGTCCCAAGTTTCGGGGGTTTGTACAGCTGTTTTCAGAGATACTTCTAGGGACCTGAAAAGTGTCAGTTCTTCCAAGGTATTGTGATAAGGGGTGAGGTGTTTACTTTCCACTGCCACAACAAGCTCCACCACGCCAGCACTCCTCCTCGCCAGTGCTCTTCCTTGCCCCAGGACTGTCCCTCAGAACTGTGACCCAGATCCAAGCATTGCTAAAGTAAGAGATTCCTCTCTCAGCGCTGTCAAAGAGATCCTTGCAATCCCTCTCTGATCAGCCACTTGATTCCCCCTCAGTCTGTGGGCCAGAAGCTCAGGGAATAGCCGTGGCCTCCGGGGGCAGGGCCTGAAACCTAGCTCCTTCTCTCACTGCAGTCTCAGACTTTTCCCACTGACCTTCCAAGTTGTCTTTGGCATTCCTAGGTTGAGAAGTCTGGAAACTGCCACAGCTGCCGCAAGTCAGCCCTCTGAGGTGTGCTCCAGGGTCGCTGAGGCCTGTGCACCCATGCCACGCTGTGCTCTTCTCCCAGCCCCGCGCGGTATACCTTTCTGATCAACCATCCAGGCTGTCTTTGGCTGGAAATTTGTTTCACTCTGTCTTTTTGTGGGTTCTGCTGCTTTAGAATTTGTTTAGAGACATTTTTTATAGGTATTTGGAGGGGTTTGGGGGGAGAGCTCTAGGAAGTCACTGCTTTCCCTCAGCCATCTTGGCTCTGCCCTCAACAATTGATTTCTTTATGTAACTTGGTAAGCTTAGGAAATTACCACAGAAAAGCAAATAAAATAAAATAAAATAAAATAAAAGCCTGTTTTAGGCTCTGTGGTGAGAGAGTAAGATGGAGGAACTGAAATATTATACTAAAGAATTTCCAGGAGTGAGGAAGGCTCTTTATAATCACTTTAACCTCTTGCCACTTCTCAGAAGCCTTAGGATGACTGAGCCATCACAAAATCATAGATTTTTAAGCTGAGAGAGACCTTTGAAGTTGTCTAGCACAGCCACCATTTTTTAACAGATGAGGAAACTAAGAGCCAAGAGATTAAGTGATTTGTGTAAGGTCACACCATAAATGGTAAAGCCAGGATGTGAACCCAAGTCCAATGACTGCAAATCAAATGCTCTTCCCACCACTTTATGCAGTCTGAATAGGAGAAACAAGAGCATCCTTAAATTGAAAACATCACTCGACTCTCTCATCCCTTCTATTCAGTCTGCTTAAAGAGGAACAAAACATCCTGCTGAGATGCAGATTCTACATATTAAAGTGCTAGAAACCTTGGCAAATGGTAGATTTCCATTTAGAAAATAACAAACACCATATGAAACAAAACAAAACAAAAAGGCCTTCTTGTTGAAAGTATACACAATACACCTTTTAGCTGCTGTCATCTGTTAAATGTAGGGAACCAATCTGAGATGGACACAGTAAAATCAGGTACATCTTCTTCTCCCTAGGAGGTTCTCAACTCTCCATGAACAAAAATAATTAGGTTAATTTCCCTAGACAGTTATTGTGTATCCCTGGAGTAATTGGAGAGAAGGGCTAGTGAAGAGGATAGAATCTAAAGCTTTAATCCATCCTTCGGACAGTTTACTTCCTTATGGTAACAGTGGAGCTTATGAATTTGCCAAGTGTTGCTCACTTGGATGTGATATGTCCACAGCTTAGCATCTTGAATTGCAAAATCTGGACAGGGAAACATCTTCGTGGTATTAATGGGGAGGAAACAGATTCCCTGAGGAAATGCTGATGTCACAGGCTAGTGGAGTACAGCTCATAATAATACCACCTTGAATTGATAGAGTGTCCTTGAGTTCCTCTAAATAATTCTGTTTCACATGTTCGAAGGATGTGAGTTAATTCTAAGGAAGCATTTCCTTACAGTCAGAAATGTTATATATCAGATCAGTCAACTGAGGGAGGCTAAAGAATCTTCTTTCCTGGAGGCCTTGAAAATGAGGATAAGTTCTTATGACTTAGCCTCATAGAATCGTAGATTTTTAGCTGAACAGACCCCAAGAGATTGTCTTATTCAACTTACTCAATGTAGCTTGACACATAGTAAGCACTTAATAAATACTTATTGATTTGTTGACTCTTTCATTACACAGATGAGGAAATGGATACCTAGAGAAGATAGGTGACTTGTCTAAGGTAACATGTGCTCAGCAGTGTGGCAAAAAAGACACCAGGAAGTCTTCTAACTCTAAATCCAGTACTCTTGCCACTCTGCTATACTACTATTTGGAAATACTCAAATACAATTCTCAAACTTTTAGTTTAAGAAATAAAAAAAAAACAAAAAAATTACACTCATATAGAACTTTAAACTTTATAAAACAAATTTCCTACTACAACCTTGTTATAGCAGCAGCGAAGACATTGGAAGAATACTGTTAGTGACAAAACCTGAAAGGCATAAGGGACCAAAAGATGAGGGACGATGAAATGCTAAATATTTGAGTGCCCTACTTCCCCAAACCCATATCCTTATTGTATGAGCACATGTGTCTAGGGGTAAGAATTATTGGAAGTAAGGGGAAATATGGAAACAGTGGCCTCACCTTTCATTAGTTTCCATTGTTCCACCAAAGGAGAAAGGGAACATGTATCTTCTTAGTTTCCATAAGGTGATAATGGCACAACACGTTTCTAAAACTTTAGCTAATTCACAAAACACTTTGTCACAACACTCTCATCAGTCAAGCAGTTTAAGGCTTATTAATCTTTTTTTTTTCTTTTTAGGAGTGAGACAGAGAAGATTTGATGAAAACAAAGGACTAGCCTACTATTAGTGAATGATGATGACTTGGAGTGAAGTTGTCCAAATTCAGTTCTTGTTCAGCTGCCAAATGCAGTTGAATATGTTCAGAGCATGTCAGATTTCATCAGTATGTCATTTTGCCCCTTTCTGAGATCTTGAGCATTTGATAGAAGCCCCTTTTACCCTCATCTCCCTTTCTTCTATCCATAGATATCCATGCATTGCTAGTTTGTTGGGATACCAATAGTGCCAATAGGCAGGGCATTTCCCAAACATTCTTTAAACTTTCTTTAGTCTCCGCATACCACAATCCTTATAGACAATGAGTTATTCAGATCAACTAAAGTCAATTCATAAGGAGTTTGTGGCTACACTTGTTCATGGCTTCACCATTCTAAGGCAGTTTGAGGAGAGTCCCTGGGTTTGTCTTTGCAGGTAGACACCCAAGTATTTTATAATGTCTGCAGTTATTTAAAATCAATTTCTCTTTCTGTATCTTCCTTCTGGGTTTTGTTGGTAGCATATAAAAATGATAATGATTTATGTGGGCTTATTTTATATCCTGCAGCTCTGTTGTTAATTTTTTTAACTAGGTTTTTAGTTGATTCTCTAGGATTCTCTAAGTATATCATTATACCATTGCAAAAAGTGATAATTTTATTTCCTCATTGCCTATTTTTATTCCTTCAATTTCTCTTTCTTGTCTTATTGCTATTTCTTATTGTTAGCATTTCCAGGATAATGATGAATAATAGTGGTGATAATGAACATCTTTGCTTCACCCTAATCTCATTGGGAAGAGTTTTAGCTTATCCCTATTATAGATAATGCTTGACATACTTGCTCCTGGGAAGGAAAGTTATGATAAATCTGGACAGCATACAAGAAAGCAGACATCATCTTGCTTACAAAGGTATGCATAGTCAAAGCAATGGTTTTAACAGTAGTAATGTAGTAGGCTGTGAGAGTTGGACTCTGAGGAAAGCTGAGCACTGCAGAACCAATGCTTTCTAATTGTCATGCTGGAGAAGACTTCAAACTCACTCATTGGAATGACAGCTACTGAAGGTGAAGCTTAAATGCTTTGGCTTTGGCCACATGAGGAGAAGACAAGAAAAGACCCCGATGCTGGAAAAGATTGAAGGCAAGAGGAGAAGGGGATGGCAGAGGATGAAATGTTTTGGTAGTGTCGTGGAAATAATGAACCTGAACTTGGACAGACTTTGGGATATAGTAGAGGCTAGAAGGGCCTGGCATGCTATGGGGTCATGAAGAGTTGGACGTGACTGAATGAGTGAACAAAGGCTCTTGATTTTGGATAGATACTACCCCATGCTCTTTTGATTCCTAAGTTTTTTAGTGTTTTGAATAGAAATAGGTGTTGTATTTTGTCAAAAGCTTTCTTCATTTGTCATAATTATATAACTGTTGTTGTTGTTTTTATAATTGATATGGGTAAATATACTTATAATACTCCTAATATTGAACCAACTCTGAATTCCTGGCATGAATCCTACCTGTTCATTGTAATATATTTCTGTAATCTACTTGCTAATATTTTATTAAAAGTTTTTGCATCAACATTCATTAAGGAAATTGGCCTATAGTTTTCTTTTTTTGTTTTTGCTGTCCTGGTTTTAGGTATCAAAACCATATTTGTGTCGTAGGAGGAGTTTGGTAGGACTCCTTTTTTTTAACCAATTATTTTTCAAATAGTTTTTGTAATAGTAGAATTAACTGTACTTTAAATACTTGGTAGAATTGACTTGAAAATCCATCTGGTCTTGGAGACCTTTTTCTTAGGGAGCTCATTTATGACTTGTTCAATTTCTTTTTCTAAGATACGGTTATTTAAATATTATATTTCCTCTTCTGTTAATCTGGGCAATTTATGTTTTTGTAGTCATCCATTTCACTTAGATTGTCAGTTTTAATGGCATAAAATTGGGCAAAGTAACTCCTACTGATTGCTTTGATTTCATCTTCATTGGTATTGCATTTACCCTTATCTTTCTGAGACTGGTAATTTGTTCTTTCTTTTTTAAATCAAATTAATCAGTGATCTATTTTATTGTTTTTTTCTTCATCAAATCAACTCTCAATTTTATTTACTAGGTCAATTTTTTTTTTACTTTCACTTTTATGAATCTCTCATTTGATTTTTAAGGATTTCCATTTTTGTGTTTAATTGTGGATTTTTAATTTATTCTTTTTCTAGTTTTCTTTTAATTGTATGCCCAATTCATTGATCAATTATTTTCTCTTTTATGTATTTATGCAGAGATATAAATTTTCCTCTATGTACTGCTTTGGCTACACCCCACAAATTATGATATGTTGTCTCATTGTTATTCTCTTTAATGAAATTATTGATTTATCTCCTATGATTTGTTCTTTGACCCATTCATTCCTTAGGATTAGATTATTTAGTTTCCAGTTAATTTTTAATCTGTGCTTCCATAGCCCTTTATTGAATGTAATTGTTATCACATTATGGTCTGAAAATGGTGCATTGAATACTTTGGCTTTGCTGCATTTGTTGGTGAGGTTTTTATGCCCTGATATATGGTCAATCTTTGTAAAGATCACCAGTCTAGACCTTATCCCTAAAGTAAAAGTAATAATTAAAATAAAATATAATATCTGTATTCAAAGAAAAGTTGAACAAAATTATTCCAAAAACATTAAAGGGACAAATATATAGATTACGGTGACATTTCTTTTAAAGTCTAAATTTTGTTATTAAAAACAAGTATGTGCTAGTCAATTTTCTTCTTGTGTAAGTAAAGGAAGGGCAGTAGGCAAGGCAGAGACAAAGCACCTCAGGACCCTAACAAGCTTTGAAAAGTGATCTCTGCCCATGGGAAAAATTGTACTTCCTGCATATTGTTGGAACTTTTGGACCTTCCCAGGAATGAATTTAAATTGACATTGATACTCTCTCTCTCTCTCTCTCCTTCTCTCTCTCTTTTGCTTTCTCTCTCTCTCTTTGGATAAGCAAATAGTTTGAAAGAAAGTAGGTATCTTTTGACTGGTCAATGGCTGAATAAATTTTGGTATAGGAATGAAATGGAATAAGTAGAAGACAGGAAGAATGTAAAAAATTCAGAGAAACTTAGGAAGACTTATGAACTAATGCATGTGAAGTAAATAGAACCAGAACACAATTTATGTAATGAGCAAAGTAAAGTAAAAGAAAACAATACTGGCAGCTAAATGACCCAGTGAATTGAATGTTTGAATTGGAATCATGAAGCACTGAATTTAGATCCTCCCTCAGACACTTATTTTCTATGTGATCTGGGCAAGTCACTTACTCTCCTTCAGCCTTGGTTTCTTTATATATAAAATAGAGATAATAGTAGTGTTTACCTTAAAGGGTTTTTGTGAGGATCAAACAAGATAATATATCCAAAAGTGCTTTGCAAGTCTTAAAGTGCTATATAATTGCTAACTATGATTATGATTTCAAAACTGATTGGCATAGTGACCAATCATTACTTCCGTGGATTGGTATTAAAAACAATACTACTTTCCTATCACTAAAGGTAGTAGATTATTGGCACAGAGTGGTAGGCATGCACAGTCAGGAATAGCAATTTTTTTTTGCCAGTTTTTAAAAAAATTTTTTTTGGTGAGACAATTGGGGTTAAGTGACTTGCCCAAGGTCACACAGCTAGTATGTGTCAAGTGTCTGAGGCCAGATTTGAACTCAGGTCCTACTGACTCCAAGGCCGGAGCTCTATCCACTGTGTCACATAGCTGCCCCCAGGAATAGCAATTTTTTTAAGGATACTTCTTTTTTACAAGGGATGGTTCTACCTAGAGGGAGATGAATCATTGGGGAGTGATAATAATTTAAAAAAAAAGAATATGGGGTTGAGCCATGATGGAAGAGTAAAAGCAAGGACTGGCCTAAGCTCTCCCTCAAACCCCTCCAAATACCTGTAAAAAATGACTCTAAACAAATTCTAGAGCAGCAGAACCCACAAAAAGACAGAGTGAAAAAAATTTTCAGCCCAAGACAACTTGAAAGATCTATAGGAAAGGTCTGTTGCAACAGGATGAGAGAGGAGCACAGTCCAGCACAAAGTGAGCCAAAATAGACTGGGCCCCAGCAAACCTGAAGCAGTCCTCAGGGGACTGAATCACTGGCAGCTGTAGTGGTTTTCAGACTTCTCAACCCACAAATACAAAAGACAACTTGGTCTGTTGGACCTGGGTGAGAAAGGAACTCAGTGCAACCTAGGCCCTAGCACAGCCCTGGGGCTATGGCAGTGGCAGTGGTGGCAGTGGTGGCAGCAGCTGCTGCTGAGCTCTCAGCCCACAGATGGTGAGGGGATTGAAAAACTGATCGGAAGGAGATTACAGTGAGATAGGATTCTGTTGCTTCGCCCATACTTGGATCTGAGTCACAGCCCTGGGTGGCAATCCTGCGGTGAGGAGGAGCACTGGAATAGTAGAGCTTGTGGCAGCAGTGGAGAGGGAACCCTTCTCAGAGTTCCAGGGCAGAAAGGAGTGCTTGTGGTCACTCAATGACCAAAGCATAGGCAAGGAGAGGAGTAAACACCTCTCCTTAGATCATACCACTTCGGAAGAACTGAAAACTTACAGGTCCCTAGAAATATCTCTGAAAACAGCTGCACAAAACCGCTGAAGCTTGGGACAGTTAACCCTCCACACTGGCAGCAGAGCCCTTCCTTAAGAAACAGTTAAAAAAAGTCAATTAATTGCCTGGGAAAATGAGGAAACAGTGGGAAAAAAAACTCAGACTATAGAATTTTACTTTGGTGACAAAGAAGATCAAAGCATATAACTAGAAGAAGACAACAAAGTCAAAGCTCCTACATCCAAAGCCTCCAAGAAAAACATGAATTGGTCTCAGGCCATGGAAGAGCTCAAAAAGGATTTTGAGAAGCAAGTAAGAGAAGTAGAGGGAAAAAATGGGAAGAAAAATTAGAGTGATACAAGAAAATCATGAAAAGTGAATCAATAGCTTGCTCAAGGAGACCTAAAAAAATACTGAAGAAAATAACACCTTAAAAATAGAGTAACCCAAATGGCAAAAGAGGTCCAAAAAGCCAATGAGGAGAAGAATGCCTTCAAAAGCAGAAATGGTCAAATGGAAAAGGAGGTCCAAAAGCTCGCTGAAGAAAATAATTCCTTAAAAATTAGAATGGAGCAAATGGAAGCTATTGACTCCATGAGAAACAAGAAATTATAAAACAAAACCAAAAGAATGAAAAAAAATAGAAGACAACATGACCTATCTCATTGGAAAAATAACAGACCTGGAAAATAGATCCAGGAGAGATAATTTAAAAATTATTGGACTACCTGAGAGCCACGATAAAAAAAAGGAGCCTAGACATCATTTTTCCAGAAATTATCAAGGAAAATTGCCCTGATATTCTAGAACCAGAGGGTAAAATAGAAATTAAAAGAATCCACCTATCATCTCCTGAAGAAAAAAATCCCAACAGGAAAACTCTCAGGAATATCATAGCCAAATTCCAGAGTTCCCAGACCACATAGCTAGAATGTCTCAAGTGTCTGAGGCCAGATTTGAACTCTGGTCCTCCTGACTCCAAGGCCAGGGCTCTATCCACTGCACCACCTAGCTGCCCTCAGGAATAGAAATTTTTTGCTAAAGCAAGCAGCCAGAAAGAAACAATTCAAGTATTATGGAAACACAATCAGGATAACACAAGATTTAGCAGCTTCTATGTTAAGGGATTAGAGAGCTTGGAATATGATATTCTGGAGGGCAAAGGAGCTAGGATTACAACCAAAAATTACCTACCCAGCAAAAGTAAGTATAATGAATGAGGGGGGGAAATTGACATTCATTGATGTAGAGGAATTTGATGCACTCTTGAGAAGCCAGAGCTAAACAGAAAAAAAATTGGATTTCAAATATAAGACTCAAGAAAAGCATGCAAAGGTAAACAGGAAAGAGAAATCATAAGGGGCTTATTAAAGTTGAACTGTTTATATTCCTACATGGAAAGATGTTATTTGTAACTTATGAAACCTTTCTCAGTGTTAGGGTAGTTGGAAGGAATATATATATTTGTATATATATATAAACAGAAAGCACAGTGTAGGTTGAATTTGAAGGGATGATATCTAAAAAAATAAAATTAAGAGTTGACAGAAGAACATACTGGGAGAAGGAGAAAGGGAGAAGTAGAATGGGGTAAATTATCTCACATAAAAGAGTCAAGAAAAAGTTTTTAGAGTGGAAGGGAAGAGTGTGGAGGTGAGAGGGAATGAGTGAACCTTTTTCTCATCAGATTTGGTTTAAGAAGGGAATAACATACACACTCAAATGGGTATGGAAATCTATCTTACCCTATAGGAAAGTAGGAGGGAAAGGGATAAGAGAGGGGGATCATAATAGAAGAGAGGACAGATTAGGGGAAGGGGTATTCAGAAGCAATTAATTTTGAGGAGGAACAAGGTAAAAGGAGAGAATAGAATAAATGGGGGGGGGTGGGATAAGATGGAGGGAAATATAGTTAGTCTTTTACAACATGACTATTATGGAAGTGCTTTGCATGACTGCACATGTATAAGCTAAATCAAATTTCTTACCTTCTCAATGACGGTAGGTGGGGAAGGAGGAAGGGAAAGAATTTGGAACTCAAAGTTTTAAAAATGAATGTTAAAACTTGTTTTTACATGCAATTGGGAAATAATATACACAGGCAATGGTGTATGGAAACCTATCTTACCCTAGAAGAAAATACAAGGTGAAGGGGATAAGAGAATGGTGAGGCATTGATAGAAAGGACAGTAGATTGCGGAAAGGGGTAATCAAAATGCAGGCCATGAGGGGTGAGGGGAGGGGAGAAATGGGGAGAAAATTTGGAACTCAGAATCCTGTAGAAGTGGATGCTGCAAACTAAAAATAAATGAATAAACTTAAAAGTAAAATATAAATTAAAAAAAAAACTTCATCATCATCACCATCATCATCATCACTATCATTATCATCATCTTCTTCTCCTTCTCCTCCTCCTCCTCCTTTTCCTCCTCCTCCTCCTCATTCTCCTCCTCCTCCTTCTCCTTCTTCTTCTTCAGACATCTCCCTATCTCAACCAAGCTGGAAATACAGTGGCCACTCACAATCCCAATCCCAAAACTAATTGACATAGAAGCTTTGACCTGCTTTGTTTCATACCTGGGCTAATTTGCCCCTCCCTAGGAAATCTGGTAGAGTCTCATTCCTGGGAATTCACCACATTGAATTTAGTTTAGACACTCAATAGTCTTTAGCCCCATTGAAGCTCAGAAATCCTAAGCTCAAGCAATCCACTAGCCTCAGCCTCCTTAATAGCAGGTTTTTCAAGCACATACCACTATGTCCAACAACAATTTTTTTGAAGAAAAAAGATGCCTAAAGGATCTTAGAAAGTCCTCCTTGCTTGGTTATTGGTAGCTGTATTATTGAAATTTGGAGTATAACATAGTCATTTAATCTGATTGCATGTTTTCAATTTTGTGTTCTCATGGAACCTAGAGAGGGACTCTGGATTCTAAGTGTACTCTGGTCATTATTGCAGTAGGTTTGGTTCTCTGTTGTGTGGAGAGTTCAAAATAACTTATCAGGTTACTGCAATTTCTATCCATTTTAAAGCGCAACTAGGTGGTGCAAAGGTTAGAATGCCAGGCCTAGAGACAGGAAGACTTATCATCTTGAGTTTAATCCTGGCTTCAGACATTAACTAGCTCTGTGACCCTGGGCCAATCACTTAACCCTGTTTGTCTGTTTCCTCATTTGTAAAATGAGATTGAGAAGGAAATGGCAGACTACTCCATTATCTTTGCCAAGAAAACCCTAAAACGAGTCATAAAGAGTTAGACACTACTGAAACAATTGAAAAACAACTATAAATCCTTTATAAAATTCCATATTTTTATATCATTGTTACTTCCTGACATATCCACTTTCTCCTTAGCCAATTGAATCTTCTGCTATTACAAAGCAATATAATTAAAGATACTGAAAAAGAAATCTTTGTGACAATGTATGGAACATTTCTCATCTATATTCCCCAGATATTCTACTTAGAGAAAGGATGTGTGTTTCATCTTCTTTTCTCAGTAGCACCTCCCAGACCACAGGCTCTGTTTCCATCCTATACATCACTTCCATCATCCAGGGAAATAACCCTTGTATGGGGAAATGGCCTGCCATTCTCACCACTATCAACACAAACTCCAATCAAAGTATAGGTAAGCCCATGTAAGTAAACTGGGAGTAGCATACCTCTGAGAACACTGGCTGTGCTTCCAACCTGGCACTCACTGCCAAGGTCAAGGAATCAAGACTTAGGGGGAGATTAGATTTGGCAACATGTCTCTGTAGGTCCTCGCCTCCTCAGTAATCACAGCTGCTGAAGACCTGGAATAAAAAACTGTTAACTGCCAAAATCCTTGATACTGTCAAATAGTTGAAGATCAGAAACAAATATAGTTTTATTAATGAAAATGATACTGAAGAAGATATATTACCATGTGCTTTGTCACAGTACCTTAATGACCTCTGGGCTTTTCTGTCAGACAAATTTGAAACCTCCTATATGCATTATCTTCACTATAAGAATGTGGACTGTTTGAGAACAGAGACTGTCTTGTTTCTCTATTTGTATCCCCAGTGCTTAGCACAATGCTTTACAAATTGTTAAGACCTTAATAAATGCTTTTTCATTCTATTTAATCAAGATTATTCATTGCAATTAATCTGAATTCAATTGCCTTTCAGTGTGGTTTTCTTTTAAGCCATTGTAGTCATTCACTTTATTTGCTCTACATCACTCTTACAAGACCCACATTTTTCTGAGTTCCTCATTGTTATAATTTCTTATGGTGTTTAAGTTTCCATCGCATTCATATGCCGTATTTTGTTCAGCTATGCCTCCATGAATAGCCTACCACTTTGTTTCTAGTAGTTTGGTACTGCAAAGCATTCTTCAATCAATATTTCATTATATATGTGACTTTTCTTTCAGTCAGTGGCTTCCTTGGGGTAGTCAAGTAGAAGCATCTCTGGGTCAAAGGGTATGAAGGGTATTAGCAAATGGTAGCATCTTTTAGATCAACACTTAATGATTTTTCACATATAATTCTAAACTGTTTCCCAGTTAATTGGGTTAATTCAAAGTCCCATTAACAGTTTATTGGGACAGCAGCCACTATCTTCAAGACTCAGTTGAGAGTGGGCTCAACTCCAGATGATAATGACTTTTGGGACTAACTTTGTTCAGATGATCTTCCACATTTGAGACCTTCTCCAGCCTTTTCATTACTTCCTTTTACCTCTTCCGTATCAATTGATGCTTTTTTTTTTCCCTTTGTCCTATTCCTTTATGTTCTTTCTAGGGGATTTATAACTATTCTTATAAATGTATTTACACTAAGATCTATATGGATGCTCACTCTTCAATGTGCTGCCACTCATAAGTAACACATTTAAATTTTAACAGTGGGCTGCTACAGATGCTTTCATAGGAATTTCAGTTCCTATGGAAAGGTGTTGGGGGTGGGTGAGTTGGGAGATAGTTAGAGATTCTTCAAATTAGCCCCCAAGGGTAACCTCCTACTCTAATTAACGACACAGATCTGCCTTTCTACCTGTTACATGAGTATCACACCTATTTAGAATGTAAGGCCTTTGAGGGGGCAAAGATATCACTGTATTTATGTACTTTGTATCAACTACCAGATTTCAGTGTTACATGTTATGAACATTCATGCAGATCCAGCCCTAATAGAATTGGTTTAATGTTTACTTTTGTCCTAGTTAAGATTGAGTTTACTGCCTTCTTTCAAAGTAATTCTTGCTATGGTGGCCCGTTTCCTGTTCTAGAAAGATTCTTGAACTTACTCATTTTGGTAACATACTATGAGTTCTCTGCTAGCTCTTCCCATGATGTTGAATTTTATTCAAGGCATCATGCTAGATATATATCATCTACCACCATCATGCTAGATATATATCATCTACCACCGAGGGGAAAAATGTAGCAATGACTCTCTGCCACCTTGAAGTATCTGGTATGAGTGATGAACCACAGTACAAGCAAATTCACTCAAACCTATGGGCAGAAGTCAGAATTTAATTGAATGAATATAGTTGCAAGAAATAGTATGTTCTTTAAAACCAGAAGCTTTCTGTAAAGAGGAAAAAATGCATTTAAGGAATGGCTTTCTTTGGGAAATGATTCATTTAAAGCCTTGCCTGTTCTTTAGCTTTCATTTAAAAAAATGGTTTTGTTCCTTTTTGTCTCCTTTATTCTGCTTCTTCCTGCCGCTGGCTGTGTGTGTGCCTCCTCCGAAAAATGACTTTTCACATATGACAGGTAAGAAGGAAGATTTTTGCTGACTCTCATTTTCTTCATTGCTCTGGTTATGTGGGTCTCTGAGCTTGATACTGTAAATCAGTTTAGAGATTTTCTAGAAGTTTACTTTATGCACTAAGAAGAATATATTGTTTTTAAACATGAGAACTGATACTTCATTGAATGGCTCCATTATAAAATCTTTCAATGATTGCCAGACTGCACTGTTATTTAGATCATAGGTCTTATTTGTATGTGCAACGTTTTCAGGAATATAGTTTTGTCTTACATTACACACTGGATGAATATCTGAAAAGTTCACTGCAAATTCAATCATTTTCCATGCTGGCTTAAATGATAATTTTGGGGATGTTTTATTTTCATTTCTGATTGATCTTCCACTGGCAGTAGTTCTGCACATTTTGGAAGTTTCTCTGTTTCTCTATCTCTTCATCAAAATATTATTGCCTGTATTTAAATGCAAAAAAAGAAAAGGGGGGAGATCAGGAACCCTGCTCAAATTCTTTTGTGAAACAAGATTTTTTGAGAACAGAAATGGTTTCTCCCTAGCTTATTTTATGTGTGGATTCTGAATTTTTGGTTTTCTTGGGTTTGAGGGTAGGGTAGGTCAGATGTATTCAAAAGGTTTGGTTCTTCATTTAGTTTGCTTTCTTATATCCAGATCTTACATATACTTATATTCCATATAGCCCAACCACCTTTTTTCATTCTTTAAAGGAAAAAAAGAGCCAAATTTTGTGTATTTTTCTCGGAAAAATTTACAAAAATTAACATAAAATGGAGAGGAGTGTGGCAGGTCATGTTTGAGTATATGCAGTGAGGCAGTGTGGTCTAGTGGACAGTGGGCCAGAGGAAGAATTGAATGAAACTGCTGCCTGTAAATATTTTACCTAATCTCTCCGAGCTTTTAGCAGTTTATGGGGAATTAGCTCCCAATGTCTACATGATTTGTAACTTCATAGAGCAATTTCTTCCATAATCAGAGTCTTCCATACTCATGACTATTATTACTATTATTATCTGAGAAACAAAACAAGTAGGCAAAGCAATGTCACCTTTCTATTTTGTTCATCAAGAGAGTTCAAAAGTGGAAAATTTGACACTTTAAAATGTCAATAACCAACAATGGTAGTCACATTTATAAACATTAAAATTTCACAAAGCTTCATAGATATATTAATTAATTTGATCTTCCAAATAATCATTTAAGGTAGATGTTATAAACATTATCATCCCAATTTTTTTTTTTTTACTGATTAGGAAATTAAACCTCATGGAAGTTGGGACCCATGGCTACATAGACAGTGTCTGGGCAATATTTAACTCTAACACTGTCCTGACTTTAAGCATATATTATATGCAGTGTGCTATACTAGGTAGTAGAGAATAGATATAAAGATTTATTTTAAAAATCACATAGCTTGACCTCAAGAAGCATACATACATATATATATGTATATATATATGTGTGTGTGTGTTTGTGTGTGTGTGTACATATTTTATGAGGCATATATAGATATAAAAATATAAATACAGATATCCATTTATCTCTATGTCTATCTACCTCAGAAAATTAATGGAACAATAAAGAGCTGAAGTGAACTCATGGTATTGTTTGAAATACATGATTTGAATAGATATCAACATATTTGTGTATTTTAGCCTTTTTAGAAAGAACTGAATGATTAAACCAAAATCAGTATTAAACTTAAAGATACATAACCTATCTTCTTCTCAGGCCATTGTGTACACAAATAACAAATGTGCATCAGATACATAAGTAATTAATACATTTGTATATCTGACATAGCCGGCCACACACTCATTTTAGCCCAGTTAAAACAACAATAACAAAAGAAGGCATTGTCTTTTTTGCCTGCACTGTCACAGAAGAGTTATATTTCATGGAGACCTCATATGAAGCTTGCACAGTAACATCACTTTATGAAAAACTTCTCTCTGGAGTACATATGTCACACAGAGTGCTGAGCCATTAAATATGGTTCTTTTTACTGCCTTTACAGAACAGGAGGTAGTTCTATTAGTGACTTAAAAGGAGGCATCTCTGTCACCATGGCTGTCTGTGGGACTCTAAACCACTACTATGTTTTGCTACTGGCTATCATATGACTAGTTTGATTGTAGCACACTTAGAAAGCTTGAGTGGATAGAACATGATGACTTGTGCTGAAGGCTACTCCAATGCTTTAATTCATTTGGATAAATAGATGTGGTTTAGTGACAGCTTTTGAGTTATACTTGAAGTTGCTGTAATGCTTCATGGGTTACCATTTATAGGTAAAGCAATTTTATAATGAGGTTCTCATATATCTTTTTTAAAAAAAACCTTTTGAGATATGATCTAAGACACAGGTAGTCCTAAAATGAAATTCCAGGGTATTAGGTCATTCATTTGATCTGAAGGATTTCCCAAATTGTCTTTCAGTAACTAAGTAAATTCTTGAAGAAAAAAAATAATCCACCACTAGCCATTGTTTCTGAGCCATATGAATTCCATCTGGCATGTCTTTTGTACATATGCTATGGATAATGTCCCAGAGCTAGTGAGGCATAGTTTAAAGAGATCAAGGACAAAGTTCCATATTTCAGCTGAAAGGAAGTTGATGACAAAAGACAAATAATCCTTGGGATTCCATAAGGAAGGAGGTTTTTATGATAATAACTTGATGTTTTTAAAATTTGTAATATTAATGTTATTCTTGGTCTATTCATGGTTTCATAGTTTCAGAGATTCAGAGCTAGCAAAGACCTAAGAGGTCATTTAGTCTGACTCTTTGCTTTTATGCATAAGGTAACTGTGTCCAGAGAGGTTATGTAAAATCATTTGCCTATGGTTGAGCAGGTTGTAAGCAGCAGACAAAAGGACCTGAACCATCTCCATACTGCTAGTTTGGTGTCTACATTACAGTTAGGGTAGTGTGGGGCATATGGTATCTGTTTCATCAACTTCAACAAATATTTATTAAGCATACCACTGTGCAAAGTGCTGTGAAAAATGAAATTAAATGAGGCATCTTCTCTACCCATAGGAAGCTTGCAATTGAAGAGAGACAGAGAGAGACAGACAGACAGACAGACAGACAGACAGCAGACAGACAGACACAGAGACACAGAGACACACAGAGGCAGAGACAGAGAGACAGAGACAGAGAGATACAGAGAAAGAGAGAGAGAGAGCGAGCACCTTGTAACTTTTATTGTGAAAACTTCTGTTACCCACCTTAATTCTCTCTCTTTTTTCCCCTCCCATTTCCCCTACCTTTTGGTATGAAACCTCTTTAGCTTGGATTCACCTCTTCACCTCTTTGCCAACTTGGCATGGTACCCTCCATTCCATCTGTTCTTTACATAACCCTTCCCAGTTACATCCTGAAGCAGTTTAATGATTTTTCTTTTCCCCCATATTCTACCCTTTGCCTCATTATGCCATTGGGAATAGAATGTGAAACAAGAAAAAAAATTCTTGGTGGATACAGAGGAGTACACAGAGTTAATAAGAGAAAAACCCATTGTTTTAAGAATCAACTTGTTTATTAATAAGGGTTCTTATTTCAAAAAAAAAAAAGGTTGTCACTTGTAATCCCCTCTGCCTGACTTAAATCCAACTCACTTGCAAGTCAAGACATCACCCTCCTGATATCATTGGTCCTCTTAGAGAACAAAGGATGAACAGCAACAACAACAACAACACCCACAACAATCTCCCCCTCCAAGGGATGAAAAAGTCATAATTATTTACATGTTTAAATACTTTTTCATTAAGAAAAATGATTCAATTTCCCTTAAAGAAAATAACTAGAGTTCATTTTTCAAGCTCTTAGGTAGAGGGAGATAAGGGAAAATCACAGGAGAATAACAGGAGAAAGTTGTTGTTTTGATGACTGTTTCCTCTGCTGAATTGTTTAATCTCAAGTAAGCAGTGGCAAAAGGTCAGCTAAAATTACTGACAGCATGATGCCATCACAGTGCCTTTTTGGGTTATATAGTAGTTTGATGAAAATCCCAATCTCATTCCAACAAGGGAGAGGCGAAGGAAAATGGGAACAGAGCATAGTAATTGATGTGGTTTCATAAAACTCTGCATCTATGGGGTCATGGAAAATGATCGCATTTTTATTATTTCTGAAACCTCATTTTCTTTCCCTCCTTCTCTGATTTGTGATTAGGGCAGGGGCTTTGGGAAGTTGAGTGTTGTGATACTAAGAATACTAAACCATGTCACTCAGAGAGTCAAAGGTCAATTCATGTCTCATATAGGAATATAATGAGTGTTACACAGCATGAACTCATATAATGTTTTGTATTTAAGGGAAATAAATGGTCAAAGACTACTGAATAGTTGTGTTGTTTGTGAATATTAGAATGTAAGCTCCTTGAGGAAAAGAGCTCTTTTTGCCTTTCTTTGTTTTCCTAGCACTTAGTTAGTTCCTGGCACATGGTAAGTATTTAATAATTGCTTAGTGACTAATTGAGTTGACAGAACTTATCACAATAACCTTGTTGCTCAGCTCAGGGACATTCATGTATTTAAGAATTTTGGTTTTCCTTTGATTAGGTTGACGACTTGCTGGGCATAAAGCGTGCATGGAGAGTGATGGGTGGATAATGTAGAGGAAGGTCAGGAGCACAGGGAAAAACTAGATGGCTTTGTATATGCCTATTTATTCACTGAATACAAACATACATGACCAGTTAATGGCAGTCAAGGGTCAGTAGATTAATGAATTATGCCAATGTTGACAATTCTGTTTTTAATTTATTGATTTATTTGTTTAACTAAAGGTTATTATCCTCATTAATGTCCTTAGCATGTCAAAATAATCATATGTCCTTTAAAAAAAAGCAATGTATAACTAGCCTTATAAACAAAAAGAATAAAGTTTAAGAAGAATTTATTACTTTGGTTGCCAACCCCTATCATCTTTAATCAACATTGTGATAGCCCAAAAGCATTTAACAATAATAGCAAACCATTCTCAATATAATCTCAGATCTATTCAGTCCAGGTTGTTGAGGATATGAGCTAATTCATGATTTGCATCTCTAATATATATTATTTAAAAAGCTTTGTAAATTAGCACATTGGAGGAATGTCAGGTACTACTTAGACAATAATTTCACTTGGTTCATGTTGCCCCTTATAATCTCACTCTTCTGTTTCTTATTCTCTTAGCTTAGCCTTAAAAGTGGAAGAAATGTCAAAAAAATCTCAACAGTTTACTGAAGTACAATGAGAAGATATTTATCTTTTTTTTTTTTTTTACTTTTGAAAAATATGGGTAAGAAAGAGTGGCCTAATTGCAAGAACTCTGGACTAGAAGTCCAGACTAAACAATTCTTTAGTCTCTAACCAAAAATGATAACCTCAGGCCAGTCACAATACTTCTCTGATCCTTAGTCTTTTTCATCTTTTAAATGAGGATAAAAATATTTGCATTAGCAAGTTCGTAGTAAGGGAAGGTTGAATAGTGTATAGAATGTTGAGTTTGCAGTCAGTAAGACCTGGGCTCAAATCTTATCTCTCACACTTAATATCTGTGTGACTCTAGCAAAGTCATGTAATCTCTCTGAGTCTTAATTTCCTCCTCTGTAAAACGAGGAGGAAAGTTTTTGTAAACTTGAAATTGTTCTACAAATTTATCATTATCATCATCATCATCAATTTAGTCTTATTTCCCTCTTGCCCATTGCATGACTATTGATAATTATTTCACCTCTTTAATACTTATTTCTTCATTCATAGAATATGAAGAATAACTGTATTGCCTACCTTAAAGAGCTACTTTAAGAATGAAATGAAGTATTTGTGAAGTGCTCTAAAAACCATAAGGTATAGATTCACCTTATTTTAGGAAGCCTGAAATACCTAAATTCTAGTGCATAGAATATCTATTCCATTTAGTTTAGGGTTGGTGCCAAAAACCAGTTGTTATACTGAAGGAAATCAGATTAGGCAATTCATTATTTCCTGGTACCTCATACAGGCCTCCCTCCTTTCCTTCCTTCCTTCCTCCTTTCCTTCCTTCCTTCCTTCCTTCTTTCTTTCTTTCTTTCCTTCCTTCGATCCTTCCTTCCTTCCTATTATCAGAAATATTTTAAAGTAAAAAATCAGTTTCCAAAGACACATAATGATAGCTGACAAAATATGTGTAAAGTATTCAAGGATGAAAATATAGGAATAAAACCACCATAGGTTTTCAAAGTGAAAAAAGATTGCTGTCAAACATTGAGAGTTAAATCCAATCAACACCTGAAGGAATTGATCTCTTAGTTGTCAATCATTGTATCAGAAATAGTTTTGCATTAAACTCCTCCCCCCAAATATCCCAAACAACAACCCTTTGATCCATTATCACAAAACTGAATACTAATATTTGGCATATTTTTCTTGTGAAGGTGTAAATCACAGCCTATCTAACATGCTGGAAACCTTTCCAAAACTTTTTAAATGCTCTCCAAAGTGGCTGAAAATATCTTTAATGTGTAACACATTCATTTCTTTGTAACTGCCACATTACATCCTCTGTAACCACATGGGAGAATTCCCAGAAGTTAGGCAGTCTGCAATTTAAATCCATCAAAAGCATGTGAAAAATGTGAATAAGAAAGCTCCTGCAAAAGAGCATTAATAAAGAGAACAAATGTATTCTATAAGTGAAGCTCCCACAGAATTATTAGATACACATGTATACACTCATACAATTGTACAAACACATACAATACCATCTGTAATCATTTTTTTAAATACTGTTTCTTAGTTTGGTTAATGGTGTCTAAGAATTCCTAATAATCTATTCCAGGTATCAGCTAGAATTGAATTTTATGAAGAATGTGACTTCGGAGTTGAATTGCACATATTATGATGTCTGTATAATAATGTTTCTGTTGTTAATGTTAATTGCATGACTCTTAAGGTCAGGACCTAGTCTTAGAATTTTCTTAAACTTCCCCACATCTACATCCCATCATAATACCTAATACAATGATGGACACACAGTGTTTTTAAAGCTTAAGACTTGTTTGTATAAATACTTGTTTAATTAAGTTCAATTGAATTAAACTGCATTTTTCTTCCTTCCAGAAGCTATCATTTTGTTGTATTGATTGCATTAAATCTTTTCTGCAAATAAAGCCATATTAATAAAATATATCTTTTATTAATCCAATTAAGACATTTATTTAGGAAAATGTCCCTATAATCCCATATCAGTACTTCATTGAAGTGATTAATCAATTCAGTTATTCTCATGGCAACCCATTCATGATTTGTAATTTGGTGTAATTTTTCTGATTGTCCTCCCATAACTTCTCCATCATTCCCAATGTAATGGAGGTCTGTCTCTAGGTTCTTTAATGTTCCACAGGTACCAGTGCTGAACTTGAGCTGTAGGTGTCATATCCATTGCTCTGGGTATATTACTAGCCCACCTTTTAGTTATCTTTACCTGCTTTGCTACTGTGGGATGACATTGGGTAAGTTTCTTGTTTTCTTTGGATCTCTGTTTAACCACATCTAACAAAGAGCTAAGCTATGTAGTCATTTTAGGAGCAGCAACTAGTTGGCACAGTGGATAGAGTGCTGAACCTGAAATCAGGAAGATCTGTTCATTTCCTTCCTTCCTTTTATGACATTTGAATAATAGATGTTTGAAAGTGCTTCAAGATTTGTGATTTGAAACCATTTTCCAGTTGATAATAACCATAATAGTAAAAACTTACATTTGTAAAAGAATTTTCTTCCCCAAAGTTAAAAACACTTTGACATTTATTCATTCCTTTTCTTCATAAAGCCTTGATTAGGTTGAAGTATGAAAACATTGGTATCCTTATTTTGCGATGACTGGGTACTATCCCTTGCCCAGATGGTGGCAGGGACGAGGAAAAATCTCAGAGTCAGATATAGATTTACTTAAACTAATCTGGGGCTAGTTCTCAACACTGATCCATAATGAACCACACAAACTCATCCAGAAGAATCAGTTTTGAGCAGGACATGATTTACATCAAGATGATAGGACAATGGATATGATGACCCTCTATACTATAGAAACATAATCCATACCCTGCAGCAGTATTCTAGCAAGCTAGAAGGGGGGGGTGGTAATTGGGATGTTTGGGGTGAAGTGGTAGAGAACAGAGCAGATCATCAGCATTAGTAAAGTCTCTAACACTAGTTGAGATAGGCTTATGTTAACTACTTCAGACAGAGACACAAAGTGATATTCTGCTGCTCTGCACTTAACTTACCAGGGAAACTGTGTCTTTTGTTCTCCCTGATCAGAGCTGTAACGGTCCAGTTCTGCTTAGAGTAGCTGAGTAGTTGCCTTGGCTTAAGCTGAACATATGCTGTTTATATACCACTGAGGGCCTTGGTTGTAGAGTATCGTGGGACCTACGTGCTGTCAGCTCCAAAGGATTAGAGCTGCTGATTAGCAGAAAGAGAAATGAAGCACAAAAAAGAGTGTGACTGTTAATTTGGAGGATATCCTTGATTTTAGAAACATTTTTCTGATTCTAAAATTACAATAAAAGGTTTTATTAATTAATATATGTTATAAAACTCATATTCATTCATGCCCCATCCTGAAAATCATCCTGCCCTCCTAAAAGGCACTTTCTTCCAAAATCTGAGTAGTGTAGTTCAGTAAACACTTGGTTTTAGATGAGTGGTATGCAGCTAAATCTGAAAATAGCCTCTCATCACTGTTCTTCCATAATACATTTAGAAGGTATAGGGGAAATCTCAGGTTCCAGATTTTTGTGCAGTTCTTTTGAATCAGGACTTAATGAAGAACTGGAGCATAGACCTCCTTCATACTTGCCTTATCACTCACTCTGTCTTATACCCCTTAATGAATCCTTTCCCGTTGATACAACTCTCATTCAAGTTACTAATTCTCTGTCTCTGTCTCTCTTTCTTTCTCCTCTCTCTGTCTCTGTTTTTGTCTTTATCTCTGTCCAAGAACCACCTCATGAACTTCCAAACACCCAAGAGAAATACTCTCTCAGTGACCTAAACTCTTGAATCTTACTGTACCACAATGCTATTTCTCAGGCCTTAATGCTTTCACCAAATTAAGGTCAGTTTCCAACCACTCTACAGTGAGAACTCATCTTGAAGCTACCCCCAAGGTCCTCAAATGGATTCAAAGGAAAACTGAAATCTCTGTGCCCAGGCAGTCTTTGTCACAAAGCTATCCCCCTTTTATCCATGGGTCCCACAATAGCTTCCATCTTTCCAGAATATTAGTGGGGGGAGAGCTTGGAAATGTAGCATATTGAAATTGTGTATACCATTATTTCCTTTCTAAAACCTGGAATGAGACTACCTTCTTGGTTTGCTATTTATTCTTCCATTGAGATCAGTCCTTCTGTTTTAGATGATGCTCCTTTCTTTGAATGAAATTGATGAACACAGATGTCCATGTAGTTTCTATCCCCCTGTACAACTCATTGATTAAACTGTCATAGTCACACAGGTTTATGACAGTTGTGGGGTAGGTACAGATGTCCTTATGCTACTCTACCACTTGTCCATATGCTAGTTTTATGGCTTTCAGATGACTTCTACCTGTAGCATTGTGTAACTGAAAACCAACCACTTGTCTCCTGAGAATGTAGATTTCTGCTGCTGAAATGGAAATTGACAGGTGGTGTTAGCTACAGCTGCACCTGATTGTCAAATTATTTTGTATAATTGTTAAAACCTCACTAACACCTAATGGAATGAACATATTATTCCCTCTACCAATGGGTCTGGGAAGTCAGAATAAATATTGTGTGCCAGCATTTAAAGATGTTTAAGGCTGTCAGTTCTCTGACAATGGGAAAAATTAATTTGAATTGCTGATAAGGAAAAAAATACTGTCCAAATGAAATTTAATAGATGGAAGAGTATATATAGATATATATTTTGCACTTAGCATTTCCATGGGGGGAATATGTCAGACCTCATTTAACTCTAATAACTACAGATATCAAGAACTACTGGGTTGTGACTTTTGCCTGAGAATTGTTGAATGTGTCAAGTTGGTGCATAAGTCATGTGCAATATTTGGGTTAACCTTACACTTTAATGTAAAAGATAATGATGTATGTCACAAGCAGAATATAGAGTGGATGTCGATGATATAGGACATGTTTTCCATTTACTATTCCTTACAAATCTGCCACTATTCTCATGGTTGGTAAAATAGGGACTGACTTTAACAAGGTCTTTTGTGCCTTTCAGTGGGACTAAATATTTTTATTTAATGGCTAGGAAAAACAAAAGACAAGAGGACTCCAATAAAAGTTTGTTCTCTTGGGTTCTAGTCAGAGTAACATTTCAGGCTTACCTTGATTTATATAACAATGCTGCGAAGCAAGACCCCTACTTGTAGTTTAAAAACACTTTTCATAAGTGTGCTATGCATTTTTTTTGGGTGAGGCATTCAAGAGTTAAGTTAAACTTGCCCAGGGTCACATAGCTAATAAGTGTCAAGTGTCTGAAATCAGATTTGAACTCAGGTCCTCCTGACTCCAGGGCCAGTGTTCTCTCTACTGTGCCAAATAGCTGCCCTGCTATGCAATTTTATTTGTTTATTTTTTTCTTTAAGTTAGGGCTGCTTTATTTCTTGGTTGCAATAATGTCAAATGCCAGATAATAAAAAAGTTTTATTTAAGAGAAATTCTGTGTATTGTATATTATAATATCAATTGAATAATTTTCCTTTGCTAAAGAGGGGGGTTATTTAAGAACACACATACCACATAATGGTTTGATAGTAGTTTATATATAACAAAACATAAATGAAGAGATAAATGGTACCATTCAATATATTTATTAGGTTGTGTAGTATAGGAGAAAGTGCTTTGATTTTAGATAAAGGTTCAGATTTTGCTCTGACACTTACTGTCATAGTATCTTAGACTTGCAAGGGAACTCAGAGGGTAACCAATCCAACCTAAATCTGAATAGGAAACAATTTTTACAAGATTTAGTCTCCACTTGAAACTCCCCAGTGAGTGAGAGAGACCATTCCACTCTTGGACAACCATAATACTTAGGACCGCTATGCAATTTTAATATATAAATGCTCAAAATTGTGTTATAGATTTATATAAAACATATTTTACATTTATATAATATATAAATATAAGCATAAAACATTTTATATTTTATAAGATTATATAAATATCTTTATAAAATGTATTTTCTTATTTTTCTCAGTTGTGAATAATGAATAATACCTATGTCCATATTTGTCTAAGGTCTTAAGAGACTAAAATGTCTAGCTAAATCTAATAAGAGAGAATCTAATTGAGATAAATGAAAAGTTTACTATTTTGTCTTTTTTTTTAAAAAGCAACTTCACAAATATAGGATCTGAGACATGTGGATAGACAGCAGTTTTTGCCTAAGAAAAATCTACAGTTTTAGTAAACGTGAAGATTGATGTAAGTCAGCCCTATGGTATGATGGTCAGAGAACTAATAGATACTTACACTACATCAAGAGGTATAATATCCAGAACAAGGTAAGTTATAGTGCAGCATTATTTTTTCATGTTAAGACCACATCTAGACTGTTGTGTTAAGTTTATAACATCAATTTTTAGGGAAGGCACAGGTAAAGTGTAAGAGCATCCACAGAGGGATCAAACTTATTACTGGAGTCCCAAATCAGATTACCTCCACTAGATTAAAATGAAATTGGGAAATGTTTAGTTAAATAAATAATAATCAATATAACATAGATAATGTTAATTTATGATTTTCTAAGTCATTATGTGGTAGCTGGGATTCATTTCTATTTGAGTTTTATACCACTGATCTAGAGGATGGCTACCAAGATGGTGAAAGGAGATTTTTCCATCTGATGATTCTTTGGGCATATTTAACCTGAAGAAGAAAGTACATTGGGTAGGGACCATGTATATTTAATCTAAGTCAGGAAATATGCAACAGCCCCACCTGCAATTTTGAAATCCTTTCCTTCCCCTTTACCTTTTTGGGGATCTTACTTCATCCATTTTCTTTACTCTCTCATGTACTTCAACTTTATTAAAGTTGAAACTTTATTAAACTTTATTATTAAGCTTCTTCAACTTTATTAAAATCTTCCCTCCACTTGCAAATATGTACATGCCTTTCTTAGCCTGCAAAATATCATCCCTTAAGGTTTCTTTACTCCACAAATGATCATCTGATTCTTCTCCTTCCCAACTCCAAACTTATGGAAAAAAGTAGACTACAATCCCTGTCCCCAAATCTTCTTCACATACACCTTAACATCTTATAATCTGACTCCCCCATCACTCCTTTGAAATTGTTCTGTTCGTGCTAGCTGATGATGTTATCATCACCAAATAAAAAGGTTCTTCATCCTCCTTCACCTAGGAATCATTTGATGTGGTTAACTACGTGTTTTAAAAAAAAATTTTTTTTGGTGGCTTATATGACACCAGATCCTCTAAGTTGTCCTCTTACCTTTCCAACTGTCTATTCCCTTTCTCATTTGCTGGTTCATTATTCTCTTTTTAACCCTCATATTTCAGGTTTGCCCATGAATTATACATGATTCTTTTATCTTTTTCTTCTATAGTGTCTCCATTTATGAGCTCATTCATTCCCAATGTATTCAGATATCACTTCTTGGTAGATAGCTCCCAAATCTAATACCATCACCTACATCCTCTCTCCATACCCACATTTCCAACTGCCTCCTGCATATCTCAACTCAACATGTTTATTTATAAATGTATTATCTTCCTAGAATGGTATAAGGCATGGAAAAACTCAGAATTTTAAGTTAGGAGACCAGATATAGAAACCAACTCTGACATAGTAACTGTGAGAATAACCATGTTATTTAAATTTCTGAGCATCAGATTTATAATTTATAATGATAATGATGATTATACTATTTACTTTATAATTTAATTGTAAGGAAAGATTTTTATATATCTTAAGTATTCATATGGACCTGGGAAGTAATATGTTTGGGAATTACCCCTAGCAAGATATGCCTTCCCATCCTGTGTGACTGTTTTCATGGTCTGCCATAAATTGGCCACAGAAAGTACATTCAATGTGCTAAAGGTCTTCCTTGCTTCCTCTTGGTATCACAGACCTATCTGTGGAGCACTCTGGCTATCTATTTGTCATTTCTTGCTAGTGCCATTTGATTATATAATTCATCAAGGACATCTTTTACTCTTGTTCTTCTATGGTATTTCCTATTGTTATTATGTCACAGTCTGCTCATACCTACTGTATGCCTCTTCTTTGCCCTCTGTGGGAAAATCATTTTCAGTTCTTCAGGTACTATAGTATTCTATGTCCCATAGCAATATTGCTGTACTGGTAAATATATTAATATTTAAAAGATGGGTCTTTGCTTTCATGGGAAGCAAATAAAAGAGCTTTGCAATTTCCCAAAAGCAATTTGTCATGCTCCCCTCCTGTTTAACTCTGGGCCCAATCAATTGCTTTCAAATGCAGAAAACTCCCAGAGAATTACAAAAGAAACCAACTATTAAAAGATAGTTTTACATATACACTTATACACATGCACAAGTTCTCAGATTCCAGGTGAAGAACTCATACTTTATGGTGTTTTTATCCAAATGTATGTTGAAATCTTTCCTGTAGTCTTTCATCATCCACTTGGTCTCTGCTGTGTAGATAGATAAGACAAAATCTTTGAGTGACTCACAGCTCATTCAGGAAGCCAGCCAATGTTCTTGGTCTTGACTTCATCGGAACAATATCATCTATAAACAAAAACAGCTGGAGAATCTGACTTTCTAAGAGGATCCACATTTGACCTGGATTTAACTCTGAATTCTCTCTTTTACAATGGCAAATGCCTTTGGCAAGAATACATCTTGTTTTCCATCTTGCCTGAAGTGTATTAAGTTATCATGTCTTTAGGATAAGCATCTCTAGTTTCTTGAAACAATCTATATATGACATGAATTCCAAGGCCTTCAATATCCTGGTGTCTTTTCTGGGAACTCTCTGGCTTTTTGACATTCCTCATAAAATGTGTTGTTCATAAATTAAATCTATAAATGTTGTCTGACAAAAGCAGAAGAGAGTGAGTACGGCTGTCACCTCCTTATTCTCAGCACTGGTTTTCTTAGCTGCCTTTTTATACTATTACTGACTTTGAAATCCATTAAAACCTCTAAATCTTTTTTTTTTTCAGAAAAACTCACATCTATCCAAGCCTTCCCAATCTTGAACCTATGAAATTGTTTTTTTAACTTGAGTTAAGACTTTAAATTTATCCATATTACGTTTCATCTGAAGTTAAATTATGTATTAGATTTGGTCCATGTTTTAACCTGTCAAGAGCTTTTACAATCTTGAATATTACCAGTTGCTAACTTTCCTTACAGCTTTGTGTTTCCTGCAATTTGAGTGTTCTACATATACCTTTTTGCTAAGTCATTGACAAAAAATGTTAACAACATCAGCCTAAACATAGATTCATGGGTATTCCTCCGGTGAGTGCCTCCTTCCAAACTGACATTTCACCATTAATAGTTGCTCTTTGTTTCTGGCCATTTAGCCAGTTCAAAATCTACTTAATTATGCTAATAATAGCATATATATAATAACTATATATATAATATAATAACTATATAAATAGTTCATGCATTTCTTTCTTTTCCACATGAATGGCATGAAACTTTATCAAAGCCTTTGCTAAAACCTTGTTATCAACAGTTACTCTACTCCCCTAAAATCTTGGTATCAACAGCTACTGTACTCCCCTACTCTTCCAGTTCCTTAATCCTGTCAAAGTAAGAAAGGAGATTAGTCTGGCTTACTGATTGCAATGTTGGTTCTTTTTGATAACTGCATCATTTTCTACATGCTTATTGATCATCCTTTTAATAATAGAATATTCTAGCAATAAAAGTTAAGTTAATGGGTCTAAAGCTTTCAGAAATGATTCTATTCCCTCCCCCTGCACCTTTCCCCACAAAAAATGGGACAACTTGCCTTCTACCATCCTGTGGTATCTTTCTCATTCTGCATGATCTTTTGAATATCACTGATAGTTGCACAGGGACCACACTTGCCATTTTTTTTTCCACGTCTTAGGATTTAGTTCATCTGGGCCAGGTGACTCAATTCATCTCCAACTAAGAGTTGGTCTTCTTACATAATTTGTGTTTCAACTCCCAATTAGCCATTTTTTCTTTGGTCCTTTAAAGTCCAAATATTCTTCTCCTTGGCAGAGAAAACAGAGGCAAAATAAAAATTAAGCAACCCTGAAAACTGTAGGGCATCAGCATCCCATATGCCCTGTGACTCATTTTTATCAATAAATAAGTAGGTATTAACTGCCTACTGTGTCCCAGGCATTTTACCAGGTACTGAGGATAAAAAGACAAAAGTGAGACAGTTACTGTTCTCAAAGTGTTGGCATTGTACTGGGGGAATATATCTTTGCAGAGAAGTAAATATGAGAGATGCACAAAATAATATCTTCTGTGATACTCTTCCTTTTCTAATTTAGCTAAACAAATGTCTTTGAAAAAAATGCTATATGGCCACCTCCTATCAGTTGTGCCTCCTGATTATGCCTAGCCATGGTCTTCTAATTTTCACGGTCCCTAAAATCTTCAAGTCTTCATCACTTCTCCTTGAGGTCCTCCTGACCTTCCTGAGGCCAAGTCATCTTCCTGACTCCAATTTACCTCCTTCTAATTCCTCCTTCATTTAATAATTTACTATCTGCAAAACATTCCCTTGTCTCCTTTTATTTTTACTATATCTTCTCTAAGTATGCATCAACTGTATTGTATTCTTTTCACTCTTTTATAGATAGTGAAATTGAGGTCCACCAAACACAAATGACTTGTTTGAAGTCCCATTGCTAGTGAATGGCATAGAGAGGACTGGAATAAATATATTCAGACTTCTTGTTCGGTGCTCTTTCCCCTACACTATGTCACTATACTGTCTTTTATTTGGATAGAGCCCCACCTCAGAGTTGGAAAAACCTGGGTTCAAGTCCTTTCTGTGACATACACTGGCTTTGTTATTCTTGCCAAGTAACGTAACCTTTCAGTGTCCCCACACCTCTTCAAAACCACACTTTGCAGAGCACATGTCCATACATATTGATATAAATAATTTCTTCGCTAAAGTTTCTTATGTTTATGACATCATGGCATTATAGGTCCAGAATAATAACATCAGCAACAGCAACAGCAATCAACAAAAATCCATAATTGGAGAAGGATCCTTGTCTATTAGTAAATCTCATGCGTTTTTCTGTATAATCTCTCAGATCAGCTGCCATTATCCAGACTCATATAGCATGAGACATGGAGGGGGTCATTTTCCTTTTCAGACCCGACGTTTCTTGGACACAAGTCTATTATGTCAGTGAGTAAGATATTTCCTGATTGTTTGCTGTAAAGATGACTATGGGATTGATCTTTTGACCCCTCCAGAGCAAGAACAATGCTTCTAACTACTTTAACACCAATAAATCATAACTTACCCTCTGACCTTTGGACAGGCTTAAGGAGAGAAATAATTACATGGGAGAGTTATAGCTTAATTTAAGCATAGCAAACTGAAAATCATTCTAACAAGAATCCAGCCAAAGCTGAGACATCCCTACTACACTCCCACCTTAACCTCTGGGGTGTATAATGACATTATAATAACTACTTGAGAAACAATCATGGTTAGCACAGTGTATATTTAAAGCAGTGTATGAGCTGCTGGACAGGATGACTTTAAACTAAAGGGGAGGAAGGGTATAATCTCTTTTTGTGTCTCATTGTCATGCCACCGAAGGCATTAGCTCAAAACTGTCTCTATATACTCTCTTGTGAAATAGTATAAGTGCTTTTTGTGCCTCAGTTTCCACCCTGTGAGATGGAGAAAAATTACTTCATTTTTGATAGTCAGTCAACTCTTAATTAGTCATCAAATGGAGATCTACTTCTCCCCTAATGAAGGAGGAATGAGATTTGAGTGAGGGATGCCCTGGAATAGTGTTCTATGGGACTTAGAGTTAAGAGATTTGTGTTTGAATCCTACCCAAGCTGTGTGGTCTTTGGCAAGTTACTTAGTTTCTCTTAGATTCTTTGTGGTGAGAAGAGAGGATTAGATTAGGTGACATGTAGATTTGCATTTCCAGCTCTATATACTATGCTCCTGTGACAGAATACACTGAGAAAATTAAAGTTCAGATGCTCAAGGAGCAATGACCAATAAGTAGAAGAACCAAACTTTTGCCCTAGGTTTAGGTCTCTTTCTACTATCTTTCTTTATCATGATGCCTCCCACTAGGATCATAAATTCAAAGAATTATAGCAATAAGGGATCATAGATGTTATCTAGCCCAAACCTTTCATGTTATAGATGAGGGAACTGAGGTCCAGAGAGATTGTGGTTAGCAAGTTAGAACATATATATATGATATATATTCTAAAATATATTATACTATAACATATAAATATGCATTTATGTTTGTATATGTGTTATGTATACGTATCCACATATCCATGTCCACATATTGACTGTGTGAACTTGGGCCATCTACTTAACTTTCAGTTAAGATACCAGGAGCTCCTTATACTAATGAAATAACAGGTCTCATAATGGATATAATCTACTAATGAAGATCTGTACCTTTTCTGCAAATTATAGTCTTAGAAAGATTATTGTGACTTGCCAAATATTATGCATAGCATTTGTCAAAGGAGGGACTTGAACCCATGTCTTTCTAACTCTGAGGCCAGCTTTGAATCTAGTATATGATGCTTCATACATGTATATATGTGTGTTTATGTGTATACACACATAGGTCTTTTAGGCCTGATGCTTCATGCATACAGACTAATACATACCACACCCATAGTATGAGTATCTAACTCAAATAGAAACAAGTGCCACTAATCCATACGTAAAGATCTTTGCAGGCTATGAATTGACTGAGTTTTAAAATGTAATGTTTTCTATGTTTTGTTGTGTTTTTCTTTTTGTTAAGTATTTCCTAATTACATTTTAATCTGGTTTGGGCCACATTTGGGAGTTTTGTGGGCTCCATGCAGCTCCTGGGAAGCATATTTGACTCTCTGACCTAGATTTCTTTAGATACATATCTACATAGAGATGTATGTATTTATGTATTTATGTAGTATGTATTTATGTAGGATTATGTAGGATAGTATGTATTTATGAAGCACCATGGCATAATGGAATAGGCTCAGAGTTAAGAGTACTAGGATTAAAGTTCTTCCTTTGACATATACTGGTTGTGACCTTGGGCAAGTTGTAACAACCTAAGACTATAATTTGTGGAGAAGGTGAAAAATCTGAATTAGCAAAGGGAGTCCCATTACTAGATCTGTGATTTCATTGGTTTGGGAAGTGTTTGGTAACTTAACCAAATCTAGAGACTTGCACCATGTGCAGGTACATGAATTACATCCATAGATGTATAAATGTATGCAACTATGCATGTGATATATTAACCAAACAGACCATTAAAACCTAGAAGTTATCTTCCCATTGAAACATCCAGATGGAAACATGTCCTTAGAATAAATTTGCATTTAAAGATGTCTAAGACTCCCTACTATTAGGTTAAATATATAAAAAACTGGATTTGCTCATTGCTGCCCAAGAGTAAAGACTGTGAGCAATAGTGAAAGCTTGATTTTTGGCAAGGATAAGTACAGTTGTTCAAAGCACAGAAACCTGATCTAGTGCACCCAAACTTCTTTGAAAGTCACCCTGCTTCTTTTTTCATGGTATGTGGAGATTACAGAGCTCCCTGACACCACATCCCATACCCCAGCACCTCCTTCGAGATCAGCATACCAACAAATACCCCACCCCTTTCCTGCAGTGGAAAGTGTTAGAGCCAAGCAGACACTCAAGCATCTGGTTAACAAAGTGATATGATCCTAGGGCAGAGTATAAGCTCTAAGCCCTGGTTTTGAATACTAGAAGAGGCTTTTTCTTGCTCCAAGTACCAGCAACACAAAGATATTGCCCAGTATGCTTGGGAGAATCAACTCCATCATATGATGACAAAAAAATGGAATTGTAAGTAATATTGGCCATTTTACACAACTTGCTATCAGAAAACAAAATGGTGTTTCAATATTTGGTTCATAAACCCCTTATGTATTCAGAATGGCACTTTTTCAGTCCAAATGAGAAAATAAGTGTGTCCTAAAATCCTGGGCATTTGGACGAAGGGGAAATAATGTTCCAGAACATGCTCCTCTGTCCTCTTTAGAAAAGAGCAAACTGATTTAATCATGCATGTTGCTTTATGCAACAACTTGAGAATGATGAGATGACTTTGAGTGAAGGATAGGTGCTATAAAACTATACTACTATAACAAATAAAAGTTCAGAAATGCTCTTAGACATTTCCATTATACATGATTGTTTCTTTCAATAAGAATGCAATATGAATGAATGAATTTTTAAGCTATGAGGAGCTCAACTCAACCAGTCTTAGTTCTAAAACCAAAATAGTCAGTTGCCCATTTACTGAGGTTGAATAACAACTTATGTGAGTCAAGTAAGAATGCTTATATAATGTATTGTATTGTCCTACTAAGTGTCACAGAACAGCAAGGAAGAGAAGGTAGCTGAACTGTGGAGGAGGGATGCTAATAGCTGTGGTTAACAACCTTGAGGAATACACTGACCTTTCTTATTTTAGGGCTGCCACTAGTTAGACATAAAAGCAGGGATAGTCCTTTTACTGTTGGTATCTGCAACTAGCCCTTATAAGGCTGAATGAACAGAACTATAGTGTTGGAGAGGTCAGAAGGGAGATGAATAATACTCTTATAGCCCCAGGATTCAGTGGTTTCTAGTTCTCTTTGTCTCTCTGTCTCTGTCTTTCCCTCTCTCTCTCTTTTACTCTGAGTTTTCTCTCTAGTTCTCCATGGCATTGCCCCTATTTTATGTGTGTTCTCTAGGGGCATGCTGATGAGCTTCCTAGGATCTAAGACCCAATCAAGGGGATTGACAAATATGTGGCAAAAGATAGCTATGCCCTTGTTAGTACCTTTTTTCCATTTAATCTCCTCTGGCCATGGTACCATCAGAGGTCAGATCACTCTGATAGTATTTGGAAGTTAAAGGGCTCTAATATAACAGAGGGAGACAAGATGATTAAAATATATTGTTAATTTTTAACATTTTAAATGTATTACTTTCAAAGCTGATGTTTTACCCATGTGACAGAGATTAAACTCTTGACTTTAGATTCATTAGTTCAGCATATGTTTCAAACCAAGGGAGACTTCAAGGGAGAGAGAATACTCAATACCATGCTATAATCAATTAAGATCTCCTGAAGACTCTAGACCCAGAATATAAGCTCTAGCTCCCATGCCATTACTTAATTAGATTTATATTTAAATAAAAGTGGGCCCTCACTTTCAAATTCAACAAAAAATTACTAAATATAAACTAAATATGTCCTAAATCCAAAAATATATATTTACTAAGTTCTTATTATATGCAAGGCATTGTGTGTTCAACAAGAAATGTCAATCTCTGTTTTCAAGAGCTTAGTAGGGTGCATAGATAAGCAGACTATCAGGTAGATTTTGATGAGGGCAAAGAACAAATCCAGATAAAGTAGTCTAGGAAAATTTGAAGTGAGAGACAATAAATTCAATTGGGAGGATTAAGGAAGACTTCATGGAAGAGGTTTCACCTTAACTTAGTAAAATTAGTATCTCAATAAGCAGAAATAAAGCAAAGTGTATGGCAGGCATGGAAGATGGCCCATATAAATGCATGTAAGTAAATGATTGTATATAGTTGTATCTTATGGTTTGGAACTCCTAGCATGGTTTCAGTCTTGAGACTGACCCTCAAAAGATCACTCTCTCACTTGTGTAAGGTAGTGATTTAAACCTTAAAAAAATTATTGAAAGGGGCAGGAAAAATAAAGACATTTGTGTATAAACACTGAGAAAAACAGCCTCTCAGAGAAAAGTGCTCGTCCAGAAAGTTACTTCAATGAGGGCAAAGATGGAGTGTCTTGTTTCCCAGTAGCTAATTTACAAATGATTGTTTTAAAGACTTTGGAGTTGATGACTGGAAAACCATGAATCAAAAAACTGTTTGCTGATTGTGAAACAATTGTACACTTCTCATCTTTGATGTTACTGATAAAAAATGTTGATCTGGGGTTTCTTATCATAAGATAGAAGTGAGTCACTATGCATGAGTGAGTCCTGCTTTTAAGCAGGAGATAGGAGCAGAAGCAGATGATGAAATGGAGATAGAAGCATGTGATGGAGACAGAAACAGAAGAAACCAGAGAAGAGAGGAGAATCAGTATTGAGATTGATCCTTGCTGCCTGAAAGGACCCAGGCCTAGATAATCGTAGCTGGCTGGAAAATTTCCATATGCCTATGACTAGGCTTCTATAGTTTGTATCCACTTCCCCAGTAGACACTAAATTCATTGGTAAGAAAGTGTTATCTCAATTTTTGGTTGAACTTTTATGTTATGGTTATTCTTGCTTTTGCCTTATTATTTAGTTAATGGTGCCAACTTGGTAGATTTTTAAAATGGGAATCAGACTGAAATTCAAGGGAATGAGAGCTACAATTATAAATTGTAGAAATATAGTTCCTCTACACCAAAGTTATCCCTAGCACCCTGATGCTGAGTTGTTAAAACATGGCTTTTTCTTTAGGTACCCACCTTGACCTACCTTTACACTAACGTAAATTAAACATTTTTGAGGTTCCTTTTTCACTTCTAGCCAACCAATAGAATTGAGTTTATCAACCACATAGTTAATCAGTTTCTAGACTTGAGTTCTTAGAATAATTAATCATTTATTTGGACTAAAATGTCAAGTATTTGAAGGGGAGTCATGTGAAAAAAAAGTTAGAAAGGTAAGTTGGAGCCTTATTATGGAGGGCCTTAACAGCCACATGAAGGGGTTAATATTTTATGCTTGAAATAATAAGGAACCACTGAAGATTTTTGAGTAAATGACTACATAGGACATCAAGTAGACTTGTACCTTAGAAATATTATTTTGGCATTTATGTGAATATGCATGGATTATAACAGGGAGGGTAGGGATTGACAGGTTATTTCAATAGTCTAAGAAAGAAGTGATAAGGGACTGAATGAAACTAATAGAAAGAATGATATGAGTCAAGGAGATGTTGTGGAGGTTGAATATATAGGACTGGGAGTCTGATTGGATATGAGGGTTGAAAGGAAAAAGTAAAAAGTAATTCTAAGGACCAAGAAACCTAGGTTCCTGGAAGGATTGTGGTGCCATCAATATTAGAAAAGCAATATGTAACTTCCAGCATGTTTTTGTTTCTTTTCATATAAAATTTGTGTTTGGTAAAGAAGAAGAAAAAATGCTATAAGATTAATAGAATCAAAGAATCTCAGTTATAGTTATGATTATCATTTTATTTAAACAGCTTATGAATTGTGTGTGTGTATGTGTGTGTGTATGGCTGTGTGTACTAATCAAGGAAGTGTCAGTATAATAGGGCCCAGACATTGGTTCAAGGGAAAAGTTACGGGAAATTTCATCTTCACTTGGGAAGTCAGATACAAAAGTTCTGATGGCTGTATATTAAGAGAGTATGCCCTGACAGAGAGTGTTGGACCTGGAACAAGGAAGGAAAATTCATTAGAGGAAAGGAAAATCTAAGTTATTTTACTAAATTATTTTTTTTTATTTTTAACATGTGTTTTTAAAACTTTGTGTTACAAATTTTCTCCCTTCCTCCTTTCCCACCCACCCTCATTGAAAAGGCAAGCAACTCAATACAGGTTATACATGTGTAGTCATGCAAAATACTTCCATAGTAGTCATGTTGTGAAAAACTAAGTATATTTCCCTTCATTCTATCCTACCCTCCATTTATTCTATTCTCTCTTTTGACCCTGTCCCTCCTCAGAAGTGTTTGCTTCTGATTATCCCCTCCCCGGATTTGCCCTCCCCTCTATCAACCCCCTGCTTTCTTGTCCCCTTCCCCCCTTATTTTCCTATAGGGTAAGATAGATTTCCATACCCCATTGTGTATGTTATTCCCTCCTTAAGTCAAATCCTATGAGAATAAGATTCACTCATTCCCTCTCACCTTCCCCCGTTTCCCCTCCACTGTAAAAGCCTTTTCTTGTCTGTTTCATGTGAGATAATTTACCCCATTCTACTTCTCCCTTTCTCCTTCTCTGAGTATAATCTTCTCTCACACCTTAATTTTATTTTCCAGATATCACTCCTTCATCTTCAACTCACCCTGTGCCCTCTATCTATCTATCTATCTATCTATCTATCTATCTATCTATCTATCT
>NW_020950792.1:677442-692452 GCF_900497805.2 Vombatus ursinus | reverse complement strand
TCTATCTATCTATCTATCTATCTATCTATCTATCTATCTATCTATCTATCTATCCACACATATAATTTTTTCCCTCCTACTACCCTAATACTGACAAAGAACTCATGAGTTACAAATACCATTTCCATGCAGGAATGTAAACAGTTCAACCTTAATAAGTCTCTTATGATTTCTCTTTCTTGTATACCTCTTCCATATTTCACTCTTGTATTTGAAAGTCAAATTTTATATTTAGTTCTGGTCTTTTTCTCAGGAATGCTTGAAAGTCTCCTATTTCATTGAATGACCATTTTTTTACCCTGAAGGATTATACTCAGTTTTACTGGGTAGGTGATTCTTGGTTGTAGTGCTATCTCCTTTGCCCTTCGGAATATCATACTCAATGCCCTCCAGTTCCTTAATGTAGAAGCTGCTAAATCTTGTGTCTTGATTGTGTTTCCACAATACTTGAATTGTTTATTTCTGGCTGCCTGCAATATTTTCTCCTTGACTTGGGAATTCTGGAATTTGGTTACAACATTCCTAGGAGTTTTCCTTTAAGGATCTCTTTTGGGAGGTGATCGGTAGATTCTTTCAATTTCTATTTTGCCCTCTGGTTCTAAAATATCAGGGCAGTTTTCCTTGATAATTTCTTGAAAGATGATGTCTGGGCTCTGTTTTTGATCATGGCTTTCAGATAATCCAATAATTTTTAGGTTATCTCTCCTGGATCTATTTTCCAGGTCAGTTGTTTTTCCAATGAGATATTTCACATTCTCTTCTATTTTTTCATTCTTTTGGATTAGTGATACAGTGCCTTGATTTCTCAAATTGTCACTAGTTTCCAATTGCTCCATTCTAATTTTTAAGGAAGTATTTTCTTCAGGAAGTTTTGGACTTCCTTTTCCATTTGACCAATTTTGCTTTTTAGGGCATTCTTCTTCTCATTAGCTTTTTGGACCTCTTTTGCCATTTGGGTTAGACTATTTTTAAGGTGTTATTTTCTTCAGTATTTTTGGGGGTCTCCTTTAGCATCACTCTCAGTTTTTCCTCTACTTCTCTTACTTGCTTCTCAAAATTCTTTTTGAGCTCTTCCATGGCCTGGGACCAATTCATATTTTTCTTGGAGCCTTTGGATGTAGGAGCTTTGGCTTCATTGTCTTCTTCAGGTTGTGTGTTTTGATCTTCTTTGTCACCAAAGTAAGATAATATAGTCTGACTCTTTTTGTGCTTGTTACTCATGATCCCGGCCAATTACTTGAGTTATAAACTCTTTGTTAAGGTAGGGGTCTGTTTCCAGTGGGGAGAATGTACTGTCCCAAGCTTCAGGGGTTTTGTGCAGCTGTTTTCAGAAACACTTCTAGGGACCTGTAAATTTTCAGTTCTTCCAAGGTGCTATGATCAAGGGCAAGGTATTTACTCCTTTCCTGGCCTGTGTTCTGGTCTATGAGTGACTGCAAGCACTCTTTTTTGTCTTGGAAATGTGAGGAGGATTTCCTCTCTACAGTCACTACAAGGTCCACCATGCCAGCACTCCTCCTAGCCCCAGGACTGCCACCCAGAACTGTGACCCAGATCCAAGTGCAGGCAAAGCAAGAGAATCTTGCACCAGCAGAGAGATCCCTGAAATCCCTCTCTGATCAGCCACTCGATTTCCCCTCAGTCTGTGGGCCAGAAGCTCAGGAGGCAGCCGCCACCCCAGTGCTGAGCTCAGGGACTGGGGCTTGAACCCCACTGTGCTTGCCTCTCAGTACTGCAGAAACAAACTTTTCCCACTGACTTTCTAAGTTGTCTTTGGCGTTCTTGGGTTGAGAAGTCAGGAAACTGCCACAGCTGCCTGTGATTCAGTCCTCTGAGGCCTGCTCTAGGTTCGCTGATGCCTGCACACCCACACCAAACTGTGTTCCTGTCCCATCCCAGTGCGATATACCTTTCCAATCAACCATCCAGGTTGTCTTGGGCTGGAAATTTATTTTACTCTCTCTTTTTGTGGGTTCTGCTGCTTTAGAATTTATTTAGAGTCATTTTTACAGGTATTTGGGGATTTTTGGGAGAGCTCAAGCGAGGCACTGCTTTTACTCTGCCATCTTGGCTCCACCGAGACACTTGTAACTCTTCTAGCATCATAATGTTGAGGTTTAGGGGTGCTGGGACCCCAAAATCACACTCAGGTCCTACCTAAAAAAAATCAACCTAAGCCTTCTTTCAGTCAAAGATAAGATTTATTAGAACATCTGTCATATTGGGCAGACTCTTAAGAAGTCTGAATGTTAGTGAGCTATTAGCTAGATTTTAAGTATCTGAGCCCATGGCTAGATTATTAGAATCTGAGCCAAAATCCAAGTTTCAACATGGGGCTGGGAAGAAAGTCTTAAACTTAGAGAAATCTGAGAATAGGAGGCAAGATGAAGGGCAGAGTGGAGTGGGATCTTGTAGGAGTGGTAAAGGAAAGATTGTGCTGGGGTTCAAAGAACTGGCCATTTTCAAAGAATTTTGCATAGAAGTCCAGGGTTCAAAATTCTAACAGTCATCCATAAAAAAAAAAGTACTGGGGGAAATAAAGGTGTGACAGGGAATCCCCTCATTCTATGTTCAGTTTCCTGGCTATTGTGACTGTCTTGTGCTTAGCACAAGATGCCTTTTTTCATGAGGTGGAAGAAATACAGTATGTCTAGGTGGGAGGTTAAGAGCTTGAACATTAGATGTAGTCTTAATGTGATTTTCTGCTTCATTTTCTTTTAAAGATAAACCAGGGAGCCAAAGTGTCAGTGTTTTGTAGCTCCAGTCTCTATTGTAATTGGATGATGATGTTTACATTTGAAATGTGTGTCAAGCGAACTGAAACTAAAAACATCTTAAACAGTGCTTTTTATTGTTCAAGGATGTAGGGGTATAGAGACTGATGAGTTATTTGGACATTCGTGAGAAAAGCTCCAGACACAGTCAAGCTTTCCGTGTTTATTTACTTAAAAACAATATTCCCATTTCTCAGAGTTTCAAAAATGATCCTCTAAGTTATTGACAAATAATAATTTAATGGACAGCTTGATTAGATAGGTACAATGAATTAGCTATTGGTTTGACAGCCATGTAAGCATTATGCTCTGTATCTGTTTACTCAGCACTAGGTGAAATGCAGAAGTCTATTGAAAATCAGATTTCCATGCTGCTTTGTCAAAGCAAATTTAATCACAGCCAGAACATGTGGCATACATCATTTCCACTTCAAAAGGCATCAATGGGTGCAGATCAGCAACACGGAGCACGGCTGCCATGGCTGTCCTCCAGTCCCACGAAAATTAAATTTAACTCTAGATCTTGATAAATGAAGCAACCCAGACCATCAAGCATGATGACTAAGTGCTCAATATTAAAGCAATCCCCAGTGGTTTCCTAGCTAGAAGCACAGTCTCATTCAGTCTGGCCTTGAAGTCTTTTATGCACACACCTGAACTATAGATGAACAAGTATCTGTTGAAGACCTTTGCCTCAGTACTTCAGAATTTCTTTTCCCTCTTCTGTGAATTTTTACTAAGTTCTTTCAATACTAATTTTCCACCTCCAGAAATTCAGTTAACAACTACCTAGCTAGGTACCAACTCCAAACAGTCTCATTTGCATAAATACATACATACATACATACATGCAAATATACATATATACATTCATACATGCATATGTGTGTGTGTAACATTTAACTTGAAATCAAGAAAAGACGGGGCTCAAATCTCACCCATAACATTTTATGGCCATGAGCAACTTACCTAACTTTTCTATCTTCAGTTTCCTTATAGGTAAAATGGGTATACCTTATCTCATAAAGCTTTTATAAGTCTCTAATGAAATGATATATGTAAAGCATTTTGTAAACCTTAATGTCTTAGCTAAATTCCATTTGATTAAGGCTATATGTTGTATTGAATAAATTGCTAGACCGAGAGCCAGGAAGACCTGGATCTAAGTCCAATCTTTGAGACCTGCTGTCTGTGTGACCCTGGCCAAGTCACTTAACCTATTATTACTCTAAGCAACTCTCTAAAACTCTTCAGTTGCAAAGACAGTGCTCACCTACATTGGCAGAAGGAGTTTCCTCATCAGAGAGTTCCCTCCAACAATAAAATCATGTAACTAATTCATCTCCTTCTATAAATAGTATTGATAATAATGATGACAGTAATAATGTCATCACCCTCCTCTTCCTCTTCCTTGTCTCCTATCCATGGGATTCAATATTGAAAACAACTATTGGATTTGGTTTATACATTGAGAGTATGCCATAGTAGATAGTGTTGGACCTAGAACAAGGAAGACCTAAGTTCAAATCCCACTTCTGAAACTTACTGTCACTATATGATTATGAGCTAGAGACTTGATATCTCTAAGTCTTAGTTTCTCCATCAGTAAAAAGGTTGTAATGATGTCTGCAGCATCTTCCTTTCACAAGCCTGTTGTAAGATTCAAATGGGATACCATATATAAAGGGCATTGCACACTTTAAGGAGCTAAATAAGCAAAAAAATGTCAGTTATCTTCCTAATTTTCCATGCCTTAACATTATTCTATTCTTAGGCATAGCGAGGGGATGGTGACTTTAGTATTTAATATAATTTTAGTTTTATTTGATTCTTTTGAAAGGTATGGACCCATAGTTTGAGTTTAGGACTGAGACTCATGTATTTATAATCCAGATACTTAAATTGAATGTCCTTGTTAAACAAGTCTTTACGACAGCATTAATGGAGAAACTAAAACAAAGACCGGATTACCACTTATTGGGTATGTTGTAGAGCAATTCATTCTTTATATCAGACTTGGATTAGAAGGCCATATTGTAGCAGAAAAAAAATACAAAATTTAAAATCAAACGACTAGGGTTCCATGCAAAGCTTTGCTATTTATTAACTTAATAACAATGGGGTAATAATAATATTAATATAGTTAACATTTATATAGTGCTTTATGATTTGCAAATCACTTTGCAAACATTATCTGATTTTATCCTCACAGCAACCCTGGGAAGCAGGTGCTATTATCCCCATTTTGCAGATAAGGAACTGAGGCCGAGAAAGGTTAAGTGACTTATCAAGGTTTACACATTTAGTAAATATCCAATATCCTTATTGGGGTTTGAATTTAGATCTTCCTAACTCCTGGTCTAGTACTCTATGCACTGTGACGCCATTTGACTTTCCTAGGTCTCAGTTTCCTCGACCGTTAAGTAAATAGGATCTTGTAACCTCTAAGGTAAATTAGTTCACAGATCAATCTATAGGCACTTATTTAGCACTTACTGTATTCCAGGCACCATGCTGGGTATACAGATACAAAAAATAAAGCAATTGCTGCTCTCAAGGAGCTTGCGTTATTTCAAGGGAGACAAAACGTATGTAGGTAACATAATCTAGAATAAATATATAAAGAATAAATAAAAATTACTACGTAGTTAAATGGAAGGTAGTTAGGTAAGGAAGAAAACTGTAATTGGGCCTTTCTAGCTCTAAAATCTAGAATCCTATTGCTTTTAAATTCCCTTCAATTCAATTTCTATGATTTGCCATGTGTCCAGTCCATAATGAATTTCAGAAATAATCATATTTATCTAAATCATTGAGATTTTGTTTTGGTTAATGAGATCTTCAGTGACATTTTAACAAGTGAGAGTTTTTTCAGAGTTTATTATTTTCATGTGTATATATAAAAGGGCTGCTTTGAATAAAATGCAGTAGATTTATAATAACTATTTTGTTAAGAAAATAAAATAAAACAAAAATAAACAAAATGACCCAGAAGCAGATAATTAACCTAGTTCCCCATGAATATATGAAATGATAGGTGCAAGCTGGTCTACTTTTTAGCCATTCTTGACCCTGGAAACTGAGAACTGTTTCCTAGAATGCAGGTAGGGAGAAGGGAGGAGTAGGTTAGATAATATAATAAAACTAATAACACCATTTATAAAGCACTTTAAAATTTGTAAAGTGCTTTATCTACATTATCTTATTTGAACCTCACAACAATTTAGGAGGTACTTCAAATCTTTTTACTTAAACTAGATTTGTGATTTCTATCTTTGTAGGGATCCCCTTCCGTGAGGAAATTCCTCTTCTTCTCTTGTTTAACAATGTGTTCCAGCAAAATTAATTATCAAGAAATTCTTCCTCCTCTTTTCAAGGATAGTCACCTTTTTTGGGGGGGGGGCGCAATTTAAAGGTTTAGAAAGTGGCCTAGGCTTAGTGCTTCTTAAACTGTGGGTCATGACCTCATATGGTGTCACGAAAAATTTGGCAACAGTAAAAGGTTTCTGAATGTGCAGCAACCAAAAATTAATTAAAAATCAAACATGTAATGCATCTGAGGTGCTTCTGGCAGCGCTTGCCTGTATTACATCGCCCAACTTCACTGCAGCCTTGATTCTGAACATACAACATGCACACCTTGCACTCTGCATGCCATCACGCCCATGCAGCATCATTGAAAGCTGCCAAAACACACAAAGGTGTAAGGAGTGGAAAAAGCCAAAGAAGCCCTGGTCTAGGGCACTGGGCAGTTAACTAATTTTCTATGGCTCACACAGCTGCTATGTGTCAGAAATAATTCTTGAACCCAAATCTTCTTGATTCTGAGGACAGCTTTCTATCCACTTTGCCTTACTACCTCTAGCAACAAATATCATTATCTCCATTTTACAAATAAGGAACCTGAGGGTCAGAGAAGTGAAGTGAGTTACCCATGGTTACACACAAAAAAGAAATGCTGGATGTTGAATCTGAGCCCAAGACTTCCCAACTCTATATCCAGCACTCTTATTTACTACTACTGCATCCCAAAAGAAGAGTATGCACAAGTGTGGGTCTAATGATCCAGTGTCTGTCATCTGAGGACAGTCTACCCAAATTAGGGTTAGTTGCAGTGTCATTTTTTTCCCCTGCCACAACAATTCTTAAAGATCATCTACTAAATTGTAGAAAGATTGTGGTCTGTTTTGGAGGGGAGGATCCACACTGATAAAAAACACTGACCTTTGAAGTACTGAAGTATACATGCTGCTAGCCAAAGTTTGGGGTGGGAATATAACTGAAGGATATTTGTGCAGTTAGGGTCACATGGTAGAACATACCTAGAATGTATGTATATACGAGGGAAATTATCTTGATTATGCAATTAGTAGGCTGTAGTACTAGGTTTCCCTTGGTTAATTTAATGTGTTCCAGCAAAATTAATTATTGAGATTTTTTTTTTATCTCTTTCCATTGACTTTTATCAATCAGTAAATAAGTATTTCTTCAGCAGAGAATTAGTGACTTATCTAAACAGTATAAAATTAAGTACTAAATTATTTGATATTTACTCTAAGTGTATTAAGGATTAAGAGAAGGGTGATATCAATGTGGAACTTGGGAGGACTTGATGACAATATCTTCCCTCTTGTTTAAATAAAGATATATAGTAAAATGAAGGATATCTTTATTGAAGTAGAGAAATCTGTCTCAAATCTCTGAGAGAGATGTTAAAGGAGGGTAGAATTAGAAGAAAAAGTTACTGTTTAGCTCACCTTTCCCCCAAATGATTGACTGTGTTGAATAATTGCAGAGTTTAGTAATTGAGAATATATCCACAGTATGTGTACACATCTCACACTGAGTTATATTTATAGCTCTCTTTTCTTAACTTCATCAAATGCCAATTTTTAATCTCACAGTCAATAATCATGCACATTTTAACTCCTCTGAAGAATGATTATACACACTTGTGCTGTGCCTGAGCTTATATTTTTCAACATGATGCCTTCAAATGGAGCTCAGCCTAAGTGATATACTGAATATCATCTCAGCAGATTTGTATGTTTTTTAGAGTTGTGAATAAGTTATTAAGACATTTTCCTGGTATCTCCAGGAAACACTTGAAAGGTCTGGCAGTAAGAGTCATTTTTGGTCTAATCACATATTACCAAAGGCAGTTTACAAACATGTTATTTTGTTATTTACTAATTAGTTTACAAACATGTTATTTTATTATTTACTAATTATATTTATTTGATGCACCAATCACTTAATAGCCTCTGGCTGCATTTGCAAATAGTATTGAAAAAGCTCCTGCTGTTACACTTATAATTTATAATAGACAGCATAAAAAGAAGATGCTGTCTCTTCGTACACATAACATACACAGAGATAATGTATAAAGATCAATTCCATGCAGTAGACCCTAGGAATTATCAAGTATGAAGGGCATCCATAGCTAATACCAGTGATGTCTTTACCATCTGCTTCTTGGTCTAGAGCTGAGAGAAAGTGATGACTCTTTGGGGAGCTACCTTCAGTTGCTTTGGGGTTCAGTCTGAATAGATGTTATATGAATCATGTGAAAAAGGTATTTTTTTTTCTTGAGAACTCTGAAAAAGCAGAGTAAAAGGCTGGCCTGGGAAATGTACTAATTGCACTCAGCTGAAGACCTGAAGACTAATCCTGTGTTCCGATAGGATTTTTCTCTAATTTTTGGTAGAAATCATACACTGTAATTGCTGTGCATTATTACCATGGGCAAATACTGTATATTTGTGATATTTGTGACTGCAAAGTGTGCATCTAGAAAAAGACCATGCTGTGTGGGTGAAGGAAATCTGAAGATTTTAGGAAAGAGGTGGTGGCAATAGCTTGAAGCCTGATAATGAATGCATTATTCAGGCTAAGGTAAGTGGAACAATTGAGGCCAGAACTTCACAGATGATTCTAGAAAAGGTATCAGCATCAAAGCTGGAAAAGAATGCTACATGCTCAGTATTTTTTTAATTAACTGTAGGTATTTATTACAAGGAAGGGGTTTACTAGAGAGTAGTGTCATTTGGAAGAAAATAAGTGATAAAAGAAAAGACATGTAACTGGTTGAGTTTCTTACTACATGTGATGCATTGAGTCATCACTTAACATTTGGGGCTTCTATTGTCTCATTTGCACATTGAGGGAGTTGGGCTAGATGATGTCCATAGTTTCTTCCAAATCTAAATCTGTGATGCAAGTGTTAGAGAAGGTGTGAATCCCCCTCAGCCTAGCTAAAGTAATTAGATTACAGTTAAGAGTTCATGACGTTTTATAAATGCAACAAAGATGGATCAAACCCTATAGAGTCCTTGTTAGGAATGAACTGTCTAAATTGGTCAAGAAGTGAACAGCTGATTGGTTAACCATTCCCTTGGAGATCTTAAATACCTTGTGATTCACTTTAGCGATGAGCCAGTTTGGTGGTTTTTGCTTGTTCAGTGGTTCAGTCATGTCCAAATCTTTGTGACCCCATGGACCATAGCACACCAGGCCCTTCTATCCTTCACTATCTCTTGAGGTCTGTCCAAGTTCATGTTCATTGCTTCCATGACACTATCCATCTCATTCTCAGCTGTCCCTCTTTCCTTTTGCCTTCAATCTTTTCCAACATCAAGGTCTTTTCCAATGAGTCCCGTCTTCTTATTATGTGGCCAAAATATTTAAGCTTCACCTTCAGTAGTTGACCTTCAGTGAATAGCCTGAATTAATTTCCTTAAATATTGAAGTCTCTAAGATTGGGAGTTAAATTGGAGCCAAGCTCTTGGCCTTGAGAAGAAATTCTCTCTCTCTCTCTCTCTCTCTCTCTCTCTCTCTCTCTCTTTCTCTCTCTCTCTGTCTCTCCTTCTCTCCCTCTCTCTCCATTCTCCATTCCCCTCTCTCTTGCTTTCCCTCTGCCCTCTTCTCTCTCAATTTCTGCCAATCAAGTTCTGAGCTTGCAGTGGGCTAAAGCAATTGGATTGGCCGTAATAGATACTTTCTCGTTGTTCATTTAAGCCGATTCTAATGAATGAAACTTTGGAGAAGCTATTCTCAATATATCCAGGGTGTTGCTTCTCACAAGATAACTCACAAATAACCACCTCCCTTCACATGCAACACTACATGGAAGAAACGGACACATAGGCTGTCTACTTTGCATAGATTTGAATGAAAATCCATCCTTTCCCCAAATAACTTTCCCAGCACCCTATCCTAGGACTGGTACTTCCTTTCGCTAAAATAATGTCTTTGAGGTAAACTTTGGGAGGTCCTTTTAAAATAAAAATTTCTTACCTGAGAGCATATACACTGGATTTGTAACTACCTGCTAGCATTTTAGTATTTTCCTTCAAGGGCTAGCTCAGTGTCTATCTTTTCCATGAAGCCTTTCTGTATTCCTTGGATGAAATCATTCTTTCCTACCTCAAATCTTAGAGTACTTTGTCTGGATGCTTCCTTTGTACTTGTCTTATTAGCTTGCTGGTGCAGTGGATAGAACACTCAATTTGGAGTCAGGAAGCTCTGAGTTCAAATCTGGCCTCAAATACTTACTAGCTGCTCAATCTTGGGAAAGTTATTTAAACTCTATCTCAGTTTTCTCAACTGAAAAATGGGCATAATAATAACACCTACCTCCCATGAGTGTTGTAAGGATCAGATGAGATAATATTTGTAAAATGATTAGCATAGTGCCTAGCACATAGCAGGTGCTAAATAAATGCTTGATCCTTCCCTCTCCTCCCAGCTGAAGGCAAGTTCCTTGATGGGATAGATTCTATGATATTTAGCACTGCATCCTTATAATCTGGCATAACACCTTGAATAGAGCAAACATTAAATATTTGTCGAATTTATTTGACTTGAACACCTCAGATGACACAGTGGATAGAGCACTGGGCCTGGAGCCAGGAAGATCTGAGTTCCCATCCAGCTCAGTCATTTACTAGCTGTGTGATCCTGCGCAAGTGACTTAACCATGTTTTCCTCAGTTTCCTCATCTATAAATTGAGTTGGTGAAGAAAATGGCAAAACACTCCAGTATCTTTGCTAAGAAAACCCCAAATGGGGTTGTCAGAATGAAGAGTCAGACACAACTGAAATGACTAAACAACAACAGTAAAGCCATAGAGAAAGAAGAAGTGGGAGATTAGATAAGCAAATTTAGATGAAGAATTAGTCAAGAAATCTTGAATATAGGAAATTAACCTAAGGGACCTAAGGCAATATGAAAACATTGTGTGTCTGTCTGTTTGTATGTGTCTGTGTGTCTGTGTGCTGGGAATATTTGTAGGTAGAATCATAAATTTAAAGCTTAAAGGGATCTTAATTGTTATATATTCTGGGACTGGGCTGGAATCACCTCCCACCAGCTTAATAGAGTAATTATATTTTCAGTGGGAGCACTTATACTTTGGTAATCTAAACACTACAGATCTGGGCTTAATTTATCATTTTGTTGAATGTCTAGACTTAAGAAAGTGAGAGAGAAATAATGAAGTGATGGAAATAATAATAATACAGGTTAAACTTAATAGTATGTCATGAATAATTGTTTATGTCAAGAGGGTAAGTTGTTATACATTACCAGCACACCCCTGAATACTCTCATTTTAAGTAAGAGGAAATTGAAGCCCAGAGAAGTTAAGGAATTTTAGAAGTAGTGTCAGAGATAAGAATTGAAATTAGATCCTCTGACTCCTAATCCCCTCTCTTTGCCTTGTAGCATCCTACCTTTCTTCGAGAGCCTAATGGGGATATAGCAATTGAAAGTTTGAGCTCCAATATAAAAAAATAGAGGAAATATCATGATATATTTAATGCACTCTGTCAATTATAGTAGGAAGAAAATCATGAATCAAGAAATTTCAGACTTAAAAAAATTTTGTACCTGATTTCTGTCTCAAGTGATTTCTACCTATCATTTCTAAATGTAGCAGCAACAGAAAAATATAACTCAGAAATTTATCAAAAGTGTAGGAAGGGAGAGTGATTCAGACAGACATCTTCCACTTTACAATTTTGCTTAGGGCATGCTCTGCCTTAAAGTCTCTGCTAGATACATAATAGACTGCAGATAAAGCAGATATGGATACAAGTTGGAGGACTCTCCAGTGTCCACTTAGAAAGAAGATGAATGCTGATACAGCTTGCTATAACTTGTCTTATGGTATCAGAACAAAATTCTGAAAGAACTTCTCATTGAATAAATCCTTCACCATACCAATCCAAATAAGTCATTTGATTTATGTAGAAGGAGACATTGTGTTTTATTATTTGAGGAAGCTATGTGAATAATTTATACAGTAATTTTAATGATGGTTTGGGAAAATAGAATATGGCCATTCCTCTTTTGCGATATGTATTCATTATTGAGATCTTTGCTTTATATATATATTAATAAGTTGAGGATGGAAAGAATATTTTGTTTTGTAAATGTTATGATATTTCTTAGGTGAATTATTTGTGTAGGCAGAAATTGATTTAAGTAATATCTAGGTGATACAGCAAATTTAGGTCTTACGTTGGAATAACTTTTAATCTCTAATCTGTAACCATTTTTATTTGTTTATTTATTTTACCTTTAGTTCTACTTAGAGATTGTCCAGAAAAAAGGATTATAATGAATAAACTAGGGTTTCCCCAACTGGATTATAAACTTTGTATACGTAGGGACTATGTTGTACTTGTTTTTTTATTGCTATTACTCTATCCAGAATGGAAGATGGGGAGAAGCTACTTAATAGTGGAAAGTGGTATGATTTAAAATATTTTTTAAAAAAGTTCATAGCTCCCAGATTCACAGCCTTCTTCTAGTCTATTAAGTAGTTTATTGTTTTTAACTCCTGAGGGAATGTTGTTGATGAAGCTCTTGACTTTTATTTATTTATTTTTGGTAACACTGCAAGGAGTTATTTTCTCTAATTAACATCAAAGATGCCATCAAACTCTCTATGACAACCTCTTTCTCTTTGCTCTACCACTTTGGACAGTGGCATCTCTGAGCATCATTAGTCTAAGGATTGGTCCATTTCTGAGTTTTGTAGAAGATTAAATATAGAAGAATATTAAGATAGCCAGGATGGTTTCTATCTGAATTCCATTGTAAAGGATAAGAACAAGAAAATAATAAGACTATAAAAATATAAGAAACAGAAGCCTGTGCTCAGGTAGAATCATGCTGTCAATGCTTGCTACATGGATGTTTCTTATGAATATGTCTTTTGACTCTGAATTATCTGTACCACTCCTTGTTTCTGCTCTCCTTGCTTATTCTCCTTTAGCCTTACCAAGCCTGCCTACTCTTATCTCAGATCTCTTCCCTCCTACTTCTACCTCACACTTGCTCTGACTTTCCTGTAATTCTGGCTTCATTACTAGGTTCCCTGCTGGTTATCTACTTCTCAGTAAGAAAGATTCCCAGTATTTGATCTGGGAGTAGTCAGATTTGATAGTAATTTTCTTTTTGATAATTTCCAAAGAGACTTCTTCTGCCCTCTATTGGCATCAGTAAAACCTGTAAGCTCTTAGCGCCTTAGCCCCAGTCCTCTCAATCTTATCATACCATGGCCTTATTTGGAGACAAAGCGAATTGTAAATCCTCTCTCTCTCTTTCTCTCTCTCTCTCTCCATATCTTTCTCTCTCTCTCTCTTTCTCTCCTCTCTCCTCTTTCTCCTTTCTTTTCTCTTCTCTCTCTCATACACATACATACATATCTAATATATAATATAACATGTATGATATATATACATATATATGTACACACATACACACATATCCACCTAACATTGCCAGCAAACAAAATCAGCCTAATTCACTAAAAATAGCATTATTTGTTTTGCTTTTCTTAAAAAGGCCCAAAAATTAATGTTTGGTTTTTATTAAATGTAAGCACACAAGGAATTCATTCCAGGAAGAAAGTGTAGGAATTGCCAGCCTATATATTTGTGGGAACATGTTTGTTTATAGAATTGTGGGTGAGGAACTTTCTCTAGCAATGTAAATCAGCCCCTTCTTTGCAATTTAAAAGTTGTTGAGGGCACTGAGACATTAAAGAACTTGCCTTAAATCTTGTATCCAGAAAATGTATTAGGGGTGGAACTTAAAAAAACAAAAACAAAAACAAAAACATATCTTCCTGATTTGAAGAACAATTCTCTACCCTATTATTCCAGACTATCAGGTTAAAAGTTTTAACATTAAAGGTAGTAATATTTGAACCAGCCTATAGATTACATGCAGGATCCTTGCAGATTCTCTAGACTGTGGTGCTAAATTTACATAGAAATGGATCCCTGAATGCTACATAGGAAGCCATAAATGAACATTATGTATGTTTTGTTGTATTTTTAGTTATTTTGTCCAACATTTCCCATTTACATTGTAATAGGGGTTGGACCACTTGGGAAGTCAGTGGCAATATGTTTGACAGGTATGCTGTAGACTAGAGGATGCTAGATCCAAAGGAAGGTGAGAGCCTACTTGTGCAAATAATCAGGATGGATGTACAAATAATTAGAATGGGAAACACCCATGTTATGACAGCCCTTCAAATATTCAAAACAGTGATTATGTCCTCCTTAATCTTCACTTCTCCAGGCTAAACATCCCAAGTTTCTTCAACCTTCAACTTAGAACATCATAGGGGTCTAAATGAACATGGATCTGACCAAACCACATTGCCACAGCACAGTATCCTCTCTCCACTGTTATTCTCTTCCTATTCAAAACATGTTTTCTGGAGTTCTCCTATTAGGTTCCTGTCTGGGGGGTGGTATCTCAGCATTTAATTCATTACTATGCCTATAATAATAGATATACCCTGTACCCAATCAACAATAGGCAGTTTTCTTTTGTTCAACAGATATATTTGAGCCTCAGATGCTGTGTCATGTCATACATGTTTCTCATTTGGAATGTCTTTCTAGGCTACATTTTTATAAAGATCAAATCAAAGGAGATGACATTAAACATAATCCCTCCCACTCTGAAGAGCTGTCCAACTGCACCTAGAAATTTGTGTCATTAGAAATGTTCTCTAGGGGCACCTGGGTGGAGTACTGGTCCTGGTATCAGGAGGACTTGAGTTCAAATATGGCCTCAGACACTTACTAGTTGTGTGATCTTGGGCAAAGCACTTAACCTTGATTGACTCCAAGAAAGAAAGAAAGAAAGAAAGGAAGGAAGAGAGAGAGAGAGAGAGAGAGAGAGAGAGAGAGAGAGAGAGAGAGAGAGA
>NW_020950792.1:665089-677432 GCF_900497805.2 Vombatus ursinus | reverse complement strand
AGAGAGAGAGAGAGAGAGAGAGAGAGAGAGAGAGAGAGAGAGAGAGAAAGGAAGGAAGGGGAAAAGAAAGAAGGAAAGGAGAGAAGGAGACAGAAGAGAGGGAAGGAGGAAGGAAGAAAGAAAGAAAAGAAAAAAGAAATGTTCTCTATTATTTGATGTTGAAATTTAACTTTTTAAATAGTGGGTTTTTTAAATTGAAAAATCAAAATAAAAAAAAAAGAAACTCTCCTGCATCCTTATGTTTTCTTTTTTGGGAAACAACAGTATTTACTTTGATGACTGCCCACCAAAGAAAAGAATATTTTCTGCATCTCCTATAATCCAGTCTCTCCTCTTGGGTAAATCACTATGAGTTTTTTGTGCATATGGTGACACTAACCCAGTTTTGGAAATATTTAGCTGAATTCAAAGAATTATTTTGATGCAGAGATTTTGATGAAACATTGTACAGGCTAGAATCACTGCTTTCATATTTATTAGCTGACACTCATGGCCTATATGTAGCAACAATTTCCTAGCCAACATTTTTATTGCTGTCATAGAGACATGACCTTGAAGTTAATGCTTTGACTTTCCCTTGCTTTTTCCTTCCCTGAACAATGAGTATATTGAACCAAAAATGCAGGCACCAAAAATTACATTTTAATGCTTTGTATCACTGAACTCTGGGCTTTAGACAATATATGCAATATGTTATATAGCTTCAATTGGTATGGTGGATTATTGTTATAGTGAAGTGAGCAGTTCTGAATGGGTGAATGTTATTTCCCAGTGGCCCAGGTTTCTGTGATGGAATAGTTTGCTCACTGGGAACATAATGGCTTGTCAGAGATCTAACTAGTCAAAGAAGGGTAGTCTCACTATGGGATAATGAAGGCTGGCAAAGGGCAACAAGGTGCTGCATATCATAGTGGGAATGATGATTTTTGCAGGAAGGAAGCATGTCTCCCTTCTTGATGTTGGTTGCTAAGCAGCTAGATGATACAGTGGATAGAGCACTGGATCTGGAGTCAGTAAGACTTAAGTACAAACCTGGCCCCAGACACTTACTTGTTGTGTAATCCTAGACAAGTCACTTAATCTCTGTCTGCCTCAGTTTCCTCAACTGTAAGATGGGGATCATAATAGTACTTACTTCACAGGGGTTTTGTGAAGATCAAATTAGATAATATTTACATAGTATTTAGCACAAGACCTGGCACATAGTAGGTGTTTAATAAATATTCCTTCTTTCTTGGGACAAAAATCCCACTCACACCTTACTAATTATAGCTTAGTTTATCGAATTGTTTTTATTTTACATTGTTTGGAATTTGCTAATATATTACCATTGTAAGAGGACTCACTTTCAGGGGCAACTTAAAATGCTAGTAAATCATTTGAATGAATTATATTTGCATTCTAAAAGAGAAAGGTTAGAGTCATCCTCTGTTGTATAGATTTTCTTAATTCAGTGAAATATATACTTTAAACCTGTTATACGTTTGAGTTGTGAGAAAATCTCTATATAACACTTTTTTTTTTCTTTTCTTTTTTGGTTAGGCAATGGGGTTAAGTGACTTGCCCAGGTTCACACAACTAATAAGTGTTATGTGTCTGAGGCCGGATTTGAATTCAGGTCCTCCTGAATCCAGGGCCAGTACTCTATCCACTGTGCCACCTAGCTGTCCCTCATGTAACATTTTTTTACTGAGATTATTCATTTATATTATATTGGTAATTGTGAGTAGTTCATAGTACATACAGTATAGCTAAAATTGTTTATTTTTGTTTCAGATCTCTATTTGATCACACTCTGCCAGTTGGCTCTGGCCTACTTCTATCCCTTCTTCAAAAGTATAGTGGAACAACAGGATTCACCTAAAATAAAAATAAAATGAATAAAGTAATTAAATTTAATTTTTCAAAACCAAAACATATTATTTCAAAAATGACCCTGAATACTTTTCTCACCTAAATTATTTTTTTTGAAAATTTCAGAGTTTTTTTTAAAAGAATTGGATCAAAATAGATTTAATCTTCCTCCCCAGTAGAATAAATACAAAGAATTGTATGACAGTGGGGAGAGCTCTGGATTTCTAATGAAATTGCCAAAGGTAGGGGCATAGAGATGGTAAGTGAAGTTTTGAGTTTGCTAAAACTTTTGTTATTTTTTTTCTTCATCTTATTAGTATCACATTAGTGGGTTGGCTCTCTAGTAGGAGAAAATATTTATGTACTTTTCAGTAAATTGATTTTGTGGTTCTGGAAATGATACTTAATTATCCTCAAATATCTATTAAATACTATGTTCTGATGTTCTTAACTATTGCAAAAATGTATTAATTCATTAGTTGCCATATTTTAAAGATATATTATAAAGATATTTCTTCTTTTCCTATTGAAAGCCTATTTTAAATATTATTATATTCATAATTCATAATCATAATGTGAGTGAATTTATTCATATTAAAAAGATAAACTTAAAGATATAAACACCAAAACCCTGAGTAGGTTAGGAATAGAACTGTATTCATAGTAATCCCTCATGCTCAAGTTATGTTAAATGTCTATAATACTATAGATATTTCAATGCTAGATATAATAGCTAGCATTTATATAATACTTTGAATTTTGCACATGTTATCTCACTTGATCCTCATAATAATCTTATGAGATAAGTATTATTAATATACCCATTTTACAGATGAGGGATTGGAGGCTTGGAAAGGTAAAAATAACTTTCCAAGGGTCCCATGGCTAGTAGGTGCTTAAGGCAGTAATATGTAATATTAATTTAGGTTATTTTGTCTCTAAAACTAGCACTTCATTCACAGTGCCACCTAGATGCCTAGATATGCAAAAGATCTATCATTTCATCCACAAGACAAACTCCTGTTTTCAATCCTCTCCTCCTAACATCAATACAACCCCTCCATGATTTAGCAGATAAATCCTAGGGAGTAACATGACCCCTACAGAGATGAAATGACTTGCCCAGAGGCCCACAGATGTCAAAGCCCACGTTTAAACACAGATCGTCTTGACTTTAGAATAAATATATAGTCCCTTAAGCCACACTGTCCCTTCTTATCCTAGACTGCTCAGTCTAGACATGGATTTCACCAGTGTGGAAACTTCTGGTATGAATATTTAGGTCCATACCTCCACACTGACCACTCCTCTGTACCTGATAGCCTTAGAAAGTTATCTGGGGCCACTGAGAGGTTTGGTGACTTGTTCATGGTTCAAACAGCTAGTATTTTATCGAGGTAGTATTTAAACTTGGGTGTTCCTGAGTCTGAAGTCACGTAGCCCTTCACAACACTGGCTATTCAATAACTACTGGTTATTCAATAGCTACTCAATAGCTCTGTGATCAAATGAATGTGGAACCTCATCCTTACCTCCCCATTCTATTTGACTCTCCTCCACGTACCCCTAATAAGTTCATCACAAAATGTTCAGAAAGTATCCTGGCAGCCTTACTCACTTTCTGTTAGCATTACAAGTTCATCAGTCTATCTGTCACTGGATAGGCTGTCTATCACTTATCCTTCTGTCTTTCCATGTGATCAACCCATGTTCAATTTTGATAACATTCTTTACTTCAGTTCTTCATAGTCCCTTATTTATTACACGTTATGCATAGTTAGGCCTACCATGCATCTGTCCATTGTCTTCTGTGTGATACTCATTACTAGATATGGTAGAGAAAATAGTATAAAGGTTTAGTGCAGACATCATTATTGGCAAGGCAAGTCAGGAATGGAAAACAAACAAACAAACAAACAAAAACCTTAAAGCTTGTGATCCAAGTTCGCTTCCCACATTGTTTAAAACAGTGATTCTCCAGGACCTGAATTTCAGCTTCACTTACATTTCATTCCATTCAAATAACTCAAAAGTTTTATTTTTTTAAGTAGAAATATACCCTCACATTATAGGAATTAAATGCATATCCCTTTCATTCTTGTGAGCAGAAAGAACAAAATATTTTTTAAGATTGAGTAAATACCAGAAGGTAGGTGGAAAATCAGCTCATGCCACAAATCATTTTGCAATTAATTATGCTGACCTGTTTTTATGTGCACTCTTCTTTATAAATGAGATGGAATAGCTTTACAATGCGCATAACATCGTTTTGAAATGCCACATAAATTCAGTCATGTTTTTTATATGCAGTTGAAAATTTTGAGCATAGAAAGAATTTGCCTAGTTGGAAGAATTTGCATAAAAACATCATTTGGGTGGGCTAAAAATTACTCTTCTTTCATTTAATGTAAGTGTGCAAGACAGGATGGAGAACTGATTTCATTCTTATAATGCTTCCAGGTGATTCTCACATATGCATTTTATGGATTTAATTTAAATGAATACCTAAGTAAAAATGTATTTTTTACTTGAGAATACACATAACATGAATCAGGAATCATATAAGGGTAAACTCCAAGCCAGTTAAGATCAATGCCTATAGTTGCCTCTATATTTAATATTTTTTGGAAGTGGGGTTCATGAACCTCTTTGGCAGCCTGTAGAAGCCTATGAACCCCTTCTTAGAGTAACATTTTTAAATTCATAAAATAAAATACAGAGGATTATAAAGGAAACGAATCATATTGGAATAATAATAATGGTAATACTAACAATATAGGTACACATATATGTGTATATAGGTGTGCCTATATTTATGTGAATATATATACACACACACACACATACACACACATAATTATTCTATACATACTTCCACTTATCAGTTCTTTCTCTTGATGTAGATAACATCTTTCTTCATATGTCTTTTATAGGTTTTTTTTTTCATTTTTAAAATTTTATTGACCTACTTTGGGATTAAAGATTGAAGCTGTCCCAGAGAAACTTAATGAGGTTACACACATTCCTTTTGGATATTTTTCTTCATTTAGACAAATGCAAAAAAATTTAAAAATAGGGATTCCTTAAGATATGAAAAGACCTGCACATGGTCTTGAAGATAAATGAATAGAAGGCTAAACTTGAAGTAATGAAGACCTGGGTTTGAATGCCTTCTATAACACTTATCTACTATGTGACCCTGGCCATTGGCTCTAGAACATCTATCTTCTCATCCTTATGATGTTTATAATATCTGTAGCATAGCTGATATATGTGACATAAATGTATGCACATTTATATGTAATATATGTAAATGTAACACATATATGTAAAATATGTATATATAAGATATGTAATGATAATATATGTAAAGATGATATATTAAAACACTTTTCAAACTCTCACTACTACTGCTCTAAGAAAATCAAATGTGTACCTTTGCTTGCACCATTTCACTTCTTCAAGTCCTATCTATTTTTTCCAAATTAATAAATTATTTTTATGTCCTCTTCATTTTATAATATATTCCTACTCCCAAATGAATCTTTTCGTATAACAAAGAAAAAAATGAGTAAAACCCAATTTAAAATGTGAATGCAACTTACAGAATAAGCAACATTCTATACATATAATTACCCACCTCTCTACTGAGAGGAGGCAGGTAGGTTTTATATGGATATCCTCTGAGAGTAAGATTTTGATCATTATGGTACTCTAAGTTCATTGTATTTTAGTTTTGGTTTGTTTACATTATTATAGGCACTCTATTGTTCTCTTACTTCCTCTTTGCATAAGTTTATGTAACTCTTCCTTTATTTTTCTGGATTTCTTACAATCATAATTTCTAATGATGCAATAATATGTGTGTATGTTACATTTTATGACTTATTCTTTTATCCTTTCATTAATTAGTTTTTTTAAATTCCATTTATGTCTATATGTTTCCTTGTGGTGAATAACTTTATTGTTATGATTTTCTTAAGGATGTTTTAAGATAGACTTTATTCTACATTTGTTTATTGTTTATTTCTTCCATAGTACTTGATCAATCATTCTTCATAATCTAATCTTAGAAAGAAAAATGGGGTAAATAAAAAAAACAAGCCCATATGCAGGCAGGGGACCAAAACTTCAGGGAAAACTGACTTACAAATTAATTCTATCCAACACTGGAACTGTAGCTAATCCCTAAACTTCACTGTCACATATTTGTTTTGCTTCTGCTGATTGATTTGTATGTCAAAGACATTGTCCAACTCCAAATTTCAGGAATAAAGAATGAATTTTTCAAATGTCATTAAAGAAGAATTTTCATTTTGGAATGCTTTCACTTTTGGAGGAAAGGAAACTTAGGGACATAATTCAATTCCCCCTTTCTTTTTCTTAGTCTCTTCTCATTTTGCTTTCTAATTTTTATGGCAAAATCTTGGACTGTGAACTCCTACTCACTGATATGTGAATTGCTTTCTCCAAGCTACTTAAAAGATTCTTTATTTGTATCTGAATCCTTGAAACCTGGTAACTACATTTCTGTGATAGTTAAATGTGGGGTTATTTTCTTTCAGAGTCTTTCAGCTTTTCTAGATTTGGAACTGCCAACTGTTTCAAATACAGGCAATTTTCTTTTATGATTTACTGCAATATGATATTTATACTCTTTATTTTTTTCAGTTTTCCTGGTAGACTGATAATTATCAAACCTTAAGTCAAGCTCTGTTCTCACTCGTTCTGATTTGTGGAGATCTGATGCCTTCTTTCACTTTTACCATTAAAAAAAATTTGGTTTTATTATTTCTAGTTCCAATACTATATTTTTTTATTCTGCTTGACTTACACATGAGAGATGGCACTACTGTATTAAGATTTTTTAGTAAGCTTTCTGTGTTGTTGATTATCATATCCATTTTCTTGCATTCTTCTTTGAACTATCTTGTGGTTGCAGTCTAATTTTCTGTTTATAGTAATAATGTTGCTGAAGATTTCTCCTCATTTTTATTTGAATGAAATTAATTAATGAAAAATAATTTATTAAGCGGTTACTATAAGCCAGGTACTCAGCTAAGTTCTGTGAATATAAATACAAGGAGGTTATACAGTCTCTGCCCTCAAGAATCTCAAGTTCTTATAGAATTCAACAGTAGACATAGAATGGTAACCATGGAAGAGTGTTTTGGACAAGGACGTCAGAAAGCATGGTTATTGATGTCACAGGGCAATTGACTGTTATGTCCTTTTCAGTAATTCTAGTGATGATTCGGTTATTGTTCTCAGAGACAGAGTTGTAAAAGTGATGGTGAATACCCATGTAGTGACATACATGGGGGTGGCAATAAGTGCATGATGGGCTTTTCTTTTTTGCCTACTCATTTTTCTGTCTGTGTTGGGTTTGTTTTTTTTTAAACAATGTTTTCACCCCTGTTAATATATTTGTTGTATTCCTTCTTTTGAAAACATTTTGATTTCACTTTATTTGATATATTTGTTGCTATTTTCAGATGACATTGAAGAACTATATTACTAAGAACCATTCACTCACCCTTCTTCATGGACTTTCACTCTCTCCTCTCCTTATTTTGTTAGCTTTTCTTTAATAAAGCACCACCTTTCTGTACAGGGTTGGCCAGGTCATCTGTATTGTTATTTATTTATATTCACAGTATATGTTATATAAATTGAGATCTCAGCACACAATAAGAACCCAAATAATGAGCATTTCTGTATGTACATGTGTATGAAGAGAACTGAGGAAATTTGTTCTAATATGGGAGCAAATGCTGATATAATGTTTTAGAGCCTTTTCAAAAGCAGATGGTTGTTGGATCAGAGTTCAGGAGATTAGAATATTAAATGCTGATTATATCAAGGAATAGCTGTGGTGTCTTTCTAAGTTTACATATAAATTGAATTTATTCTGGGAACAATAAAAATATTAATATTTGATAAGAAAATTATTAGTTAAGACTCATAAGGTGCACAGTGAGAGGTCCAGTGACCTTTATTTAATATGATTTTTAAGAGACCAAAAATTAAACTACCTAATTATGACTTTAACTTAGATTATTCTCAGGAAAGTCATTATTGCCTGCATAGCAGTTTGTTATGCAGTGAAGATACACCCTAAAGCCTGGATGATAGGTGTGTTGTAGTTTCTTGAACAGTTTTCAAGATTTCCTCCTAGATGTTCTGAATTGTAAACTCTTTGAGGGCAGGGGCTATGTTTTCTTTATATTTCATGACAATTATTTGGTAATACTTTCTTACAATGTTCAATGTAGTGATTCTCATTCTTTCTCATGTATAGCAGTCAATAATAGAGAATGAGATTGAAGAAAGCAGTATTTGGCAAACCAATACATAAAACTTCATTGCAGAGTCAAGAACAAAATCAAAATACTATATTGTGTTTGAGTGCCCCAAGAATTCATAATATTTCAAATTTTAAGGCACTTTTTAATCAAATAATTATACTGGCCAATTTTGTGATCAATTTCTATGTACTGAGTTTATAAGAACCTACATGTTGGAATTCAGTTAATGAAATGAACACATAAATATAAAGAGTTCCATAGAGTCTTGGGAAGTGAGCTGGCATGATAAGTCTCATGATTATCAGTTAAGGTCCAGTTCCATCCACAACATCACACTTCTTACTTTGGAAAAGAAAGCTAACATCAGTTGTGCCTATGTTTCTGATGTCTGCTAGATCCAGGGTGACCTAAAAAAAAGGACTAGAAAAAATTCTGTTTTTATATTCAGTTCTGTAGGTTTGAGTCTTCATAAATATAAAAATTCTTAATTGCTTTTCTTCCAAGTTGGCTTCATTTTTTTCTTTTCTATTTGAGGACTGTAATTCTGCCAGTTTTGAAGTTTGTTAATTCAGTTATTTTCAAGATATAAGAGTACAGAATAAGTTGTGGCACTTTTTCAAAGTGAGAAAGGCCATAGTTTATAATTTAATAGGAACTTTGTGTATGTGTGTGTGTATGTATCTTAAAAATAAACATTTAAAGGATCATTCAAAATACATTATATTAACTGTATACTGTGGATGCATCACATAGGCCACATGGAGTGATAGAACATTCTGGGAAGGAATCAGCACATCTAAATTCTTGTATTTACTAGATGACCTGGAGTAAATCACTTCATCTTTTTGGGCCTCATTTTTCTCATCTGTAAATTTATGAGGTTTATTTAGTTCAGTGGTTGGTTCTTAACTGAGGATGTGTGAATCTAAAAAAAAAATTATAGGAGGCAGAGCCAATATGGCAGAGTAAAGTCAGGAATTTGCCTGAGCTCTCCCCCAAACCCCTCCAAATACCTTTAATAATGACTCTAAACAAATTCTAGTGCAGCAGAACCCACAAAAAGACAGAGGGAGACATATTTCTAGCCCAAGATGAGCTGGCAGGTTTATAGGAAAGGTCTATTGCACCAAGATGAGAGATGAGCACCATCAAGTGCAGGTCACGCCAGCACAGACCAGGCCCCACCAACCCTGGAGCAGGTTTCAGGGGACTGAATCACTGGAAGCAGTAGTAGTTTTCAGACTTCTCAGCTCACAAACACCAAAGACAACTTAAAAGGTCAGTAGGAAAGGTCCTGGGTGAGAGAGGAGCACAGTCCAGCCCTGGCCCTAGCACAACCCCAGCCCCAGCAGACCAGAGGCAGGCCTTGGGAGTGACTAAACAGCAGCAGCAGTAGCAGTGGTTGCTTCTGGAGCTCTCAGTCCACAAATGGTGAGGGGAATCAAACAGCTGGTTGGAGGGAAATTAGAGGTGTCTGTTTGCTAGCACTGAAGTAGGACTCTGTTGCTTTGCCCATACTTGGATCTGGGTCACAGTCTTGGGGTGAGGAGGAGCACTAGCATAGCAAAGCTTGTGGCAGCAAGTTCTGGGGCAGAAAGAGTGCTTGTGGTCACTCGCAGATCACAGCACAGGCCAGGAAAGGAGTAAACACCTCTCCTTAGATCATACCACCTTGGAAGAACTGGCAGGTCCTTATAAATATTTCTGAAAATAGCTGCACAAAGCCCCTGAAGCTTGGGACAGTTAGCCATCCACACTAAAAGCAGAGCCCTACCTTAATAAAGAGTTAAAAAGTCAAATGATTGGTTGGAAAATGAGGAAACAGTGGGAAAAAACTCAGACTATAAAAACTTACTTTGTTGACAAGGAAGATCAAAACATATACTCAGAAGACAGCAAATTCAAAGCTCCTACATCCAGTCTCCAAGAAAAATATGAATTGGTCTCAGGCCATGGAAGAGCTCAAAAAGGATTTTGAAAAGCAAGTAAGAGAACTAGAGGAAAAGTTGTGAAAACAAGTTACAGTGATGCAAGAAAATAATGAAAAGTGAGTCAACAGCTTGTTCAAGGAGACCCCAAAAATACGAAGAAAATAACACCTTAAAAAAGACTAACCCAAATGGCAAAAGAGGTATAAAAAGCCAATGAGGAGAAGAATGTCTTAAAAAGCCCAACTGGCCAAATGGAAAAGGATGTCCAAAAGCTCACTGAAGAAAATAATTCCTTAAAAATCAGAATGGAGCGAATGGAAGCTAATGACTCTCTGAGAAGTCAAGAAATTATAAAACAAAACCAAAAGAATGAAAAAAGAATACAATGCAAAATATCTTATTGGAAAAGCAACTGACCCGAAAAATAGAACCAGAAGAGATAATTTAAAAATTATTGGGCTACCTGAAAGCCATGATAAAAAAAAAAAGAGTCTAGCCATCATCTTTCAAGAAATTATCAAGGAAAACTACCCTGATATTCTAGAACTAGAGGGTAAAATAGAAATTGAAAGAATCCACCCCTTACCTCCTGAAAGAGATCCCAACAGGAAAACTCCCAGGAATGTTATAGCTAAATTCTAGAGTTCCCAGGTCAAGGACACAATGTTGTAAGCAGCCAGAAAGAAACAATTCAAGCACTTTAGAACTACAATCAGGATAGCACAATATTTAGCAGCTTCTACATTAAAGGATTGGAGGGCTTGGAATATGATATTCTGGAGGTCAAAGGAGCTAGGATTAAAACCAAGAATCACAACCAAGAATCACCTATCCATCAAAACTGAGTTTAGTTCATTGGGGGAAAAATTGACATTAAATGACAGAGGAATTTCATGCATTCTTGAAAAAAGACCAAAGCTAAATAGAAAATTTGACTTTCAAATACAAGACTCAAGAGAAGCATGAAAAGGTAAACAGGAAAGAGAAATCATAAGTGACTTATGAAAGTTAAACTGTTTACATTCCTACATGGAAAGATGATATTTGTAACTCATAAGACCTTTCTCATTTTTAGGGTAACTAGAAGGAGTATATAGAGACAGAGGACACACAGAGGTATGAGTTGAATACGAACGGATAATATCTAAAAAAATAAAATAAAGGGGTCAGAGAGGAATGTACTGGGAGAAAGAGAATGGGGGAGGTAGAATGGGGTAAATTATCTCACATAAAAGAGGCAAAAAAGCTTTTAGAGTGGAAGGGAAGAGTGTGGAGGTGAGAGGAAATGAGTGAACCTTACTCTCACCAGAATTGGCTTAAAGAGGGAATAGCATACATACTCAATTGGGTATAGAAATCTATCTTACCCTACAGAAAAACAGGAGAGAAGGGGATAGACAAAGGGGTGATAGAAGTGAGGGCAGACTGGGGAAAGGGGTATTCAGAAGCAAACACTTTTGAGGAGGGACAAGGTGAAAAGAGAGAATAGAATAAATGGGGGGTGGGATAGGATGGAGGGAAATATAGTTAGTCATTCACAGTATGACCATTATGGAAGTGTTTTGCATGACTACACATGTATAACCTATATTGAATTGCTTGTCTTCTCAGTGAGGGGGTTAATGGAGAGGGAGGAAGGGAGAGAATTTGGAATTCAAAGTTTTAAAAGTGAATGGTAAAAATAGTTTTTTACATGTAACTAGGGAAAAATAAAATACCAAATGAAAAATGATAATTGTTTTTTCAATATAATTGATTTCTTGGAAAGTCTTTGTATTTATTAAAAAACTTAATTCTGGAAGTGATCCATAGGCTTTGCCAGATTGCCAAAAGGGTCTTCACACACACACATACACACACACACCAAAACAAAACAAAATCTCCCCAGGTTCTTATCCTATGATTCTGTGACCTGTGTGACATTCAAATTATTCTTGCCCTGATTCCTGAGATAGATGTAGTATAAGATTAGCCTTGATCAGTAGCTGATTTTAATGACTCTTGTTTAGAATAGTATTTGTGGCTGCTATTCCAACTACCACTTACACTGGCAGGCTGGGTACCCAGAGCAAAGTTGCTGTTACTGCTCAGAGTCTGGAAGTAGCCTTGAGGTGTGGGGAGGTAGTCATTTATCTAATGCTATAGAGATGAAAAATTAATGAGTCCTTATTGATGTCCTCACCCACATCTGTATTTATCAGTTGATGTTAAATTAGTCAGCCAGAATGAATAAACTTTTAGAAATAGCTA